>NW_025813733.1:0-70644 GCF_021917145.1 Hypomesus transpacificus | reverse complement strand
CCTCGCTCCTCCTCCTCCTCACTCCTCCTCCTCGCTCCTCCTCCTTGCTCCTCAGGGTCGTGAGCGCGGGTGTGTTTACGGCTGCGCTGACCCAGGACTCAGTTCACCTGGCTGCATGTATAGTCTTCCTAAGAAAATCCCTTCACACACACACCTCTACCTGACTCACACACACCTCTACCTGACTCACAGACACCTCTACCTGACTCACAGACACCTCTACCTGACTCACAGCTTAACATAAATCTCTCATGACTTTCAACACCAAACCACATGGCCGCCGGTGCAATTCTGGATCTGGGCCAACAGACACCATCTTTCCTCTCTACCTCTGTGTTTCCGGAAGCATCCGGAGCGCCATGGAACGCACACACACGCGCTCACACTCCCCACACACACACACACACACACACACACCGGAAACGCACTACTCACCGCAAACCATGTCTTTCTACACACACCCTCTAGCTCGGAGACCTGGAGGTTCTGACATGTTTGTGTTTGAAGGTTTTGGGGGGGTTTGAACCTGCAGACAGATGGCCTCCAGGGTTGGTAGTGTCAGCCCCCCCCCCCTCTCTCTGATTGGCCGATTGGTCTCTCTATAGCCTGCGTTCACCCCAGGCCCTGCCTCCATGTTTAACAGCCACAACAATGTTCCTCGATTAACACTCCAGCCAGCTCCAGCCTGGTATGACATAGCTGGTGTGTTTCCAGATAAATTAGACAGCCGAAACAAAACAGCACTGGTTTTAGGACCTGGGGGAGTGTGGAGGGCAGGGGAGGTGGTGAGGTTTTTGACAAGGCGGCCAGGGTGATGTGTCATTCTCCCTGACATCAACACACCCTGAAGGAGAGCAGACCTGCTCCCCTCCTACCCAGGGTGCACCTCACCTAGCCGGGACTAAATTTACACCAGCACCTGCCCACAGGGAGGTGGAGGTGAGGAGGGCAGGGAGGGAGGGAGGCTTGGGGAAAGGTTACTGTGTGTCCTATCGTGTGGAACAGTGAAATGTAAACTCTATCTGGGCCCCAGCTCATAGCTAGCCCACCAACATGCCAGCAGACATGCAGATCGCCTGCATGGAGGAGGGGATGATGGGGGTGATGATGGAGGGGATGATGGAGGATGACGGAGGGGATGATGGAGGGGATGATGAAGGGGATGATGGAGGGGATGATGGAGGGGATGATGAAGGGGATGATGGAGGGGATGATGGAGGGGATGATGGAGGGGATGATGGAGGGGATGATGGGGGGGATGATGGAGGGGATGATGGAGGGGATGATGGAGGGGATGATGAAGGGGATGATGGAGGGGATGATGGAGGGGATGATGGGGGGGATGATGGAGGGGATGATGGAGGGGATGATGGAGGGGATGATGGAGGATGATGGAGGGGATGATGGAGGATGATGGAGGGGATGATGGAAGATGATGGAGGGGATGATGGGGGGGATGATGGAGGGGATGATGGAGGGGATGATGGGGGATGATGGAGGGGATGATGGAGGGGATGATGAAGGGGATGATGGGGGGGGATGATGGAGGGGATGATGGGGGGGATGATGGAGGGGATGATGGAGGGGATGATGGGGGGGGATGATGGGGGGGATGATGGGGGGAATGATGGAGGGATGATGGAGGATGATGGAGGGGAGGATGGAGGGGAGGATGGGGGGGAGGATGGAGGGGAGGATGGGGGGGAGGATGATGGGGGGGATGATGGAGGATGATGGAGGATGATGGAGGGGATGATGGAGGGGAGGATGGAGAGGAGGATGGAGGATGGGGATCTGGGAGCGTAGCGGAGAAGCTAGCGCGCTTCTCCATGGACAGTCAGGGGGTTACTGGATCCGTGGAGCGGACTGGCCCTGCTACCAGTGATCCCATTGGTGCTCCACTGGGGGAGAGAGCACTGGACTCTCAGCCAATCAGATCTCTCCTCTCTGTAGTCTTGGAGAAATAAACAGAGCTCCTGTTGAAAGTGGCACAGATGAGAGCAAGGAGAGAGAAGTGGAGAGAAAGAGACAGACAGAGAGGGAGAGGGAGAGGGAGAGAGAGACTTTGACTTTTAAAGATACCTTTATTGGGCAGTTAGAACTACCAGCCAACCAAGCTGTTTCACCACACCAAACCCGTCTTATCAAGACAAAAAAAGAGAGAGAGGGAGAGGGGTTATAAATGAATTCCTCCCTGACATCCTTTTCAGAGCACACTGGACAGAAGGTCTTCATCGTGCTGTCTGTGCATAGAGGATGTACAGTGTGAAACCACAGGCTGTGTGGCTGTGTGGCTGTCTAACCGCTGGCTGTAGAGCCTGCTGGGCCACCTCTGGTGAGAACACACACTCCAGAATATTAGGCTGTCTCTCGCAGCACATCTAAACAAACACATCGCTTCAACACAACCAGGCTCAGGCTCAAAATGGCTCTCTTTCCTCACATTGGAATGAAAACTTCAGTCATTTATCAGACGCTTTTTTATCATTTAACACATATACGAAATACATCTTTTAGTTTGAGCCTCCTGTTCAGACAGAGGAGGATTTCCACACCACCTCGCTGTACCAGGTCCTGATTGGCTGGTTAACCAGTAGCAGGTCCTGATTGGCTGGTTAACCAGTAGCAGGTCCTGATTGGCTGGTTAACCTGTAGCAGGTCCTGATTGGCTGGTTAACCTGTACCAGGTCCTGATTGGCTGGTTAACCTTTCCAGGTCCTGATTGGCTGGTTAACCTGTAGCAGGTCCTGATTGGCTGGTTAACCTGTAGCAGGTCCTGATTGGCTGGTTAACCTGTACCAGGACCTGATTGGCTGGTTAACCAGTAGCAGGTCCTGATTGGCTGGTTAACCTGTAGCAGGTCCTGATTGGCTGGTTAACCTGTACCAGGTTCTGATTGGCTGGTTAACCTCCAGCAGGTCTGTGTGTGGGCTGCCCCAGTCAGCAGTAATGACTGGCTGTGGTCAGCATGCCTGTTAGTGTGAAGGTTGTTACTCCAGCAACAGCTCTTCACTCCTCTGTGAAGGCTCCAGGATGGAGGTCTTTGTGCCTCACAAGCACCATCCTCTTAGCCAGCAGGGGCCAGGGGGGTTGTGAGGACTATCCACTGCTGATGGATTGCCCCCCACCCCCCTTTTAACTTCACCCGGCCACACAGTCAAATAAACACTCACACACACACACACACACATACACTCACACACACACTCATAGAAGACTAAAGGATTACGTACACACGCTGACATTATCTGTTTATTGTGTGTTAAACACTGGCTCTTCAGCAGACTGGTACACAAAACACTGAAGCACTAGCACACTCTCTCACACACACACACACTCACTCACACACACACACTCAATCTTGTGCCTATTCACTCACTTGATCTACGGCCTCCTCCACATCTCTGTGAAGAAAAGGAGCGTCGTCTCTGCAGCCATCCCACTCTGCAGAAAGGAACCCTTCTCTTCCCCCCTCTCTTCAAACCCACCCTGACACCCACCCACCCCTCTCTCTCTGTCCTCCCTCCCTCCCTCTTGTCCTCCCTTTACCCTCTCTCCCTCCCCTGTCCACCCCCACTCTCCGCTCCGTCCCTTACTCCTGTCTCACCCACTCTGCTCATCTTTACACACATACCCTCAAACCCTTTCTCTCTCCACCACTCATCTCCCGCCCCCCTGTCCTCCGCTCCTCTGGTCGAGGCTGGTGAGATATGTGGTGCTAAGGCTGCTTCTGCTGGTGTTGAGCAGGGAGCTGTAGAAACCATGTGAACGAGGAAATTCTCATTCACAGCTGGGTCACGCTGAACTTACTTCTCCTTCTCTTCTCTTCTCTCCTCTTTTCCCCTCTCCTCTCCTCTCTCTTCCTCTCTCCTCTCACCTCCTCCTCTCCTCTCTCTTCCTCTCCTCCCTTCCTCTCCTCTCTCTTCCTCTCCTCCTCCTCTCTCCTCCTCTCTAACACAGACAGACTGTTGTCTGAGAGCTTCCTCTCTCCTCTCCCGAGGGGTTACCCGCTTACCCGAGCTGACACAGTAACCTTCAGACGACCTTTTCGCTTGCCAAACGTTCTGCCTGTAAACTGAGGGTGAACCCAGTTCGAGAGCTTGGGCAGGGGGGAGGAGGGGAGGTGATGGAGAGAGAGAGAGAGAGAGGGTCGTGTTTTTAGGGAAGGCCCAAATTGCACCAGCCAGCTCTCTCCATTCATTGTGCCAGTGTAAATATTGTGTTCGTGCGTGCATGAGGCTTAGTGTTGCAAAGAAATGCATGAATAATATATCATTTTCATCTCCTAAATATCTTTGGAAAATTGTCCCAGAAATGTTCTTAACGTTTATGGCAGCCCTGTGGTAGAGAACAGACAGAAGGATCCTGGGTCACGACCTGTCTGGGGCATTGTGGGAAATGTATTTATTTTGTCCCACCCAATGCTGGTTGTTCCCTGTGTCCACATACTTGCGTCAGCCATGCTAATATCATAACATACAGAGACTATAGAAATATTCTTTGATCAGTTATCATGAATGCTAAATGAGAGATTATATGAATTGTATTGTAATGATGTCGTTTAAGGTTGTTGTCTGTGGAGTCTGAACCCATGTTCAGCATGTTGAGCTGATGTCCGTCTGGTATGATCCCTTCTAACTGGGTTCTAATCTCTGGAGAAGGATGTTCCTAGATGAGCTTGGGGTGTTGCATGGTGGACTATAGTATCACATGGTCATGGTTTGGGGGGGTTAAGAGGAGGGTCTGGGGAAGGGGGGATGTGCTGTAATGGTTCATGCAAGCCTAGTTACAAACTGAGGGCCGATCAGTAGTGAAGGCAGCACTTAGATGTGTTTGTACTATCTGCCCTCTACCCCTATTTTCTCTATCTCTCTCTCTCTCTCTCTGTCTCTCTCTCTCTCTCATGGCCACTGTCCCTCCAGGGTTGGATGACCGCTGCCTGGTTGTGCCTCAGTCTATAACACCAGAACTACCCTCTACACCCCCCAACCCCCTCCACCCTCAGCCTCTGCTCTGGGGTCAGCCTGCCCTCAGCCCTCACCCCCACACAGCCTCCAGTGGGGGCTAGTGCTTGCCAGAGAAACTAAACCCAACTGAAAACAAACAAGATGGTCGCTTCGCTGCCGAGCCTCCTCCAGGCTTGGCTCCAGCGCCCAGACGACGACGGTAGCCATGACGATGGTTGTTTGGGAGCTTGGTTCAGCGACCTCTCCCAAATGTCTCGTCAGAGGTCAACACACGCGCTGCCTGTTGGCGTGTCGTGATGCGTAAACGAGTGGCTAGCTATCCAGGTGTAAAATAAACATTCCATTCCGTATTAAAAATCCCTCCCGAAATATTACAGTTTATCTGCTTCCTGTTTTAACAGGTTTAGGCCTAATGAAAGAGATTACTCACAACGGGTGTATCTGCTCGACGTTCATGACTGTAATTATCCCCCACGTCACCCCTCCCCCCTCCTCCTTTCACCCCTCCCCCTTTCACCCCTCGCCCCCCCCTCCCCCTTCACCCCCCCTTCTCTGTCAGACACATGAGAATGAAGCAGAAGAGACATGGAGCCTGTCTGTCTGTCTCTGTCTGTCCGTCTCTGTCTGTCTGTCTCTGTCCGTCTCTGTCTGTCTCTGTCTGTCTGTGTCTGTCTCTGTCTGTCTGTCTGTCTCTGTCTTTGTCTGTCCGTCTCTGTCTGTCTCTGTCTGTCTGTTTCTGTCTGTCTCTGTCTCTGTCTGTCTCTGTCTGTCTCTGTCTGTCTCTGTCTGTTTCTGTTTGTCCGTATCTGTCTGTCTATGTCTGTCTTTGTCTGTCTTTCTGCCTGTCCGCCTTCCTATCTGTCTGTTCCCCTACTTAAAGAGTATTTAAGGGCATGACTTTGTGGTTAAAGTATTGGATTGCAGATCAAGAGATCACAGGTTCGAGTCCCCCGGTGTCTTTAGACAGAAATGTCTGTGACCCGGTAGCAGGTGACCCGGGTAGCAGGTGACCCTCCACCCAATTACAGGGGCTTGTCACGAGAGAAACATGAGCTGAGGTGACAAAATCTCACCTTCTTTCTTTACACACACACCACCCCTTGCCCCCTCTCTCTTTTTCAATAACTTAACACTCACACACCATCACACACCTTTACAAACCAACCCCCACTCTCACAGTTTACAACAACGGAACAGTTCAGGAATAAGTTTAGTCATCTTTAATTGTCCCCGTTACGGGCAATTTGTCCTGCAGCATGGAAGTTTACCACCACCACATACAAAGACAAATACACATCAATAATACCTCACATTTTCTAGAACTGTAAAAAGGACAAAGTAAGAAGAAATACCTCCGTGTGTGCGTAGTAGAGTTGTGCAGTGCCTGGTGTGTGGTAGAGCGAGCTTGTTCACCAGCAGGTAAGAGAGGCCAGGCCCAGATCGTGTTGCACTCTCTCCACCATCACAATACGAGAGGAAGGCTCCCCTGCTTGTCTGCCTTTGTTGCGTCCAGGTGGGCAGGGGTTACCTCCCAGCAGAAGGGATTTGTTTTAGAGCCGTTTCTGCTTTTCTCTGAGAAAGTAGCGGAAGTATTTTCTGAAATTGCCGTTGAAAATGCCACGATAGTTCTGTCCCCCAGCGTAGAAAAGAACATAGTTCTCATTATCTTAGCTTTTTTTTTTTTTTTTTTTTTACTGAAGTTAATGTGAGTTCCTCAAAGGCCTACAATTGATTTCCCACACAATGCTGTGTAACTCTATAGTGGGAAGGGATTAAGGGCTGTGCAGGCCTCGTTTGGGTCGCTTGAGATTGAACAACTAGTCTGAGAAACCTTGATGCGTTTTTACATCATTTACCGTTGACATTAACATCGCCGTTTTTATATTAGCTCTCCTGTTTTTCACATTTGATCCATTAAGCAGATGCTTTAAAAAAAAAACAAAGCAATTTAGAAATAGTGCATGTAGAAAGTATAGCAGTAGATCAATTATCAGTAGTGCACAGTTCTGACTGTATTCTGGTTTTTACCTGAGAAAGTCTCCTCCAGTTTGACCTCTGGCATGGCGGGGGGGGGGGGGGGGGGGGTGATGAGGGGAGCAGCCATCTCGGGCCGACGTAATTTCACAGTCGTTGCACTGTGGCCTATGGAGACACTGTAGAACTGTCCTGACACCAAGTAGTGCCTGGTAATGGAACTGGACCAATATCCATCTTCCATTTTCCTGGACGGTACAATACGGCCAATATTTATATTGCATCTTGGTACAGCTAGGATCTTATTTGTCTGGCCCACGGGTCTAGTTTGATAGTTTTTCATGAATCCTATCATGAAATGATTGCTTTCCACATGACATTAACAACGGATTAGCATAACTTCTTGTGATCTTTTTTTTCTTCCTTTGTTTGGAGTGCCACAACCGAGGCTAAAGTATTCTTGAAAAGACGCCAATATTATCCCAGTCCTCTTAAGTGTGTGTGTTTTCCATTAAGTAGATGTTTACCATAAACAGCATGTCACTTAGCAAAGCACACTTTTATAGCGGCTAATCTGATTGGAGCAGCCTGACCAATCACAATGTGTCCGGGCTGGGTGTCATGTTGCCCTGAGCGCTACAGTGACACAGTAAAACTCAGAGGAAGAAATGACTCGTTAAATTAGCACCTAATACTCGGGTCTTTAGCTGGCCGTTACCTCTGTGGAATGCTTTTGAAGGGGGGTGAGGGTTTAGAACCAGCCCCTTTCTAAGATCCGTCGGGAGAAAATCTGGGTATTTGGATCATGGACATGACGCGCTTACATAAAGTGATATAAACACAGTTGAACCGAAGCCGTAAGCACTTGAACCAGGGATAGAGCTCCCCGCTCTCCGTAACAGGTTTACAGTATTTCCAGGCAGCTCTGTCCGTGTGGAGCAGGGTGAGGGAGGGAGGGAGGGGGTGGGGTGGAAGGCTGAGCAGCTGTGTCCATTGTGGGGTGATATTAGTAACCCTCTTAGACTGCACTAGTCTGTGGGCAGGGCCTGAGGGCTCATTTCAAGTGCTTAGTGATTGTGAAGATTTGTCACCCCCCTCAGCCCTGTTAAGAGGGTCTCGTTCTCCCCCCTATCCTCCTCTCCCCCTGTCCTATCCCCCTATCAGCCTGTCCTCCTGGTCTTCCTCTCCCCCCTGTCCTCCTGTCCCCTCCTGTCCTCCTCTCCCCCTGTCCCCCTGTCCTCCTGTCCTTCTCTCCCCCTGTGCTCCTCTCCTCCTGTCCTCCTCTCCCCCTTTCCTCCTGTCCTCCTGTCCCCCTCTCCTCCTGTCCCCCTCTCCTCCTGTCCTCCTCTCCCTTCCTCTCCCCCTGTCCTCATGTCCTCCTGTTCCCTCCTGTCCTCCTGTCCTGCTCTCCCCCTGTCCTCCTGTCCCCCTCTCCTCCTGTCCTCCTCTCCCTTCCTCTCCCCCTGTCCTCATGTCCTCCTGTTCCCTCCTGTCCTCCTGTCCTGCTCTCCCCCCTGTCCTCCTGTCCTCCTGTCCCCCTGTCCTCCTCTCCCTTCCTCTCCCCCTCTCCCCCTGTCCTCCTGTCCTCCTGTCCCCCTGTCCTCCTCTCCCTTCCTCTCCCCTCTCCTCCTGTCCTCCTGTCCTCCTGTCCCCCTGTCCTCCTCTCCCTTCCTCTCCCCCTCTCCCCCTGTCCTCCTGTCCTCCTGTCCCCCTGTCCTCCTCTCCCTTCCCTCCCCCTCTCCTCCTCTCCCCCTGTCCTCATGTCCTCCTGTTCCCTCCTGTCCTCCTGTCCTGCTCTCCCCCTGTCCTCCTGTCCCCCTCTCCTCCTGTCCTGTCCTCCTCTCCCTTCCTCTCCCCCTGTCCTCATGTCCTCCTGTTCCCTCCTGTCCTCCTGTCCTGCTCTCCCCCTGTCCTCCTGTCCTCCTGTCCCCCTGTCCTCCTCTCCCTTCCTCTCCCCCCTCTCCTCCTGTCCTCCTGTCCCCCTGTCCTCCTCTCCCTTCCTCTCCCCCCTCTCCTCCTGTTCCTCATGTCCTCCTGTTCCCTCCTGTCCTCCTCTCCCCCTGTCCTCATGTCCTCCTGTTCCCTCCTGTCCTCCTGTCCCCCTGTCCTCCTCTCCCTTCCTCTCCCCCTCTCCTCCTGTCCCCCTGTCCTCCTCTCCCTTCCTCTCCCCCTCTCCTCCTGTCCCCCTCTCCTCCTGTCCTCCTGTCCCCCTGTCCCCTTGCTCTTTCTGATGGAGCACCCCCCCCCCACACACACTAACTCATACCATTGGTATACTCCGCCACCCTCACCCCCTCCCTCATCCTACTCTGTTCTCCTGCTCGTGATGGTTGCCAGGCAGCAGGGAAAGACTTCACACACACACACACAACCCATAGCTCCCAGGTCTTTCCGGATGTCCTTGTTTACATCATGGTGTTGTATGGAAGCTGGCTGGCTGGCTGGCTGGCTGGCTGGCTGGCTGGCAGACTGACTGACTTTATTGGCCAAGGGTTAGGGTTATGATAAGAATAGAATGTCTGATGCCAACAGTTGCATTGTATCGTTGAACGCAAGGAAATGTAAAATGGTTACATTCACGTAGATGCCGAACTTGAGTCCACAAGAGTGTTGTCAATTGTTGCTAATTTTTTTGAATTAGCTAGTACTTATTTATTTTTTGAATTAGCTCGTTCTTAAATAAAAACAAATTGAATTAGATAGTATTAAAATAAAGAAATAATTTTCCAAATTCAAATATTTTTTCTTTATTTTTTTGGTATTTATATAACAACCTTGAATTAGCTCGCACATGCACATGCCTGGATGACTGTGCGTGCTCGTTCCTTAGGTGTGATCGTCGCTGCAGGGCGTTTCACCAGCGAGGGAAAACCAGGATGCAGGAAGGTACTGCAGACACTAGTGACTACCTGTCAGACAGACAGTCCTCTCAGCTGGTGACGACCTGCTTGCTATCCTACTCATCTGCATGTCAAACTCATTGACTGCTTCTGTCTAGCCCCCTCCCTCCCCTCCTTCCAAATCAAACTTTGTTGTTACCATCGATTGCTTTGGTCCCCAGCCCAGAGGTTAAAGGAGGCGGGTCTTCGATTGGTTCGACCTTCGGTTTAGCACGTGCCCAGTGTGTTACTGGAGTCCGAAACTGACACACACACTCTCGCACATACACTGACACACATACACTCACACACTGACACACACCTGAGATGGCTGTGTGCGTGTGTGTGTGTGCGTGCGTGCGCTTGACAGATCCTCAGTGGTGTGATGTAACTTTCTTGTTCTTCTCTGCTGGGTGGAGAGGATAGAGGATGTATACGTGATCGATCCTCCTCCTCTCGTTCCGCCGCAGTGCACTTAGAGAGATGAGGCCTGATCAATGATCAGTTTGTGTTTTCTTTCTTCAGTCACACCTGAGTGAGCTGGAGGCATAGAAGGTTATGGGGGGGAGGGGGGGGGGCACGGTCAGAGGCAAAGCTTCTGGAAGGTTCGTTGATCCAGGAAGCTGGAGGTGTCTGTGTGTCTTCACACTCAATAGAGGACGTACACAGTGTTCCTTAGACCCGCTCTCTTCTGATGAGCCTGGCAAGTGTCTCTCGCCCCCCTGTTTGTCGATGTCTCTCCCAACACACTCCGCCTCACCCCCTGATCTCTCTCTCTCTCTCTCTCTCTCTCTCTCTCTCTCTCTGGCTGGTGAAGGAAGGGGATTAACTCCTGACTTCACCCCTCACCCCAACCATCTCTGCACACACCTCACCCCCACACACACACACCTCACCCCCACACACACACCCCTCACCCCAACCATCTCTGCACACACCTCACCCCCACACACACACACACCTCACCCCCGCACACGCACACACACACCTCACCCCCACACACACACACCTCACCCCCACACACACACACACACACCTCACCCCCACACACACACACCTCACCCCAACCATCTCTGCACACACCTCACCCCCACACACACACACACCTCACCCCCGCACACACACCCCTCACCCCAACCATCTCTGCACACAACTCACCCCCACACACACACACACCTCACCCCCGCACACGCACACACACACCTCACCCCCACACACACACACCTCACCCCCACACACACACACACCTCACCCCCCCACACACACACCCCTCCCCTCGGTCCCTGTCTGGTCTCCTGCAGTCAGAACACATCCTGTCACACTGACCTCTCCTGATAGGCTCAGAGGGAGAACATGAGGCAGAGCACCTGACCCCTGACCCCTCACCCTCGACCTGTAACCTGGTGAGAGACAGGGTCAGGAGAGCTTCCACATGCACCTCAGACCCTTGTCACCTGACACACAAATGTTATGTTCCACTAACAATGGAACGTAAATACATTCATGTCTTTAAATTTCTAAATGTTTAAAACAAAATGAAGAAATATTTTGAAATACGTTTTTTGTGTGTTGTGTGGAAAAAAACGTTTTACAAAAAAACGTTTGTAAAAGTTGAAAAAAAAAATCCATTGTCAATGTGGACATGACTGAGAATAGAGACATTCCTGATCACCCATGGCAACATGAGGGACATGTTCTGAATTGGTGTCAAAAAGGATTCCTGGCGAATGCGTCTATAGTGTCTGTCTATATAATTAATGTATTAATATGATGTGAGGTCTAACAGGTGTAGTCATGGCTACTTTGTACTTCAGTATGTCAGAGGCCACACTTCTTTACTTTAACTTGAGTGAAAAAGTGTATTCAGTGCTTCAACTTTTACCAGAGTCTTATTAAACATGAGTATCTGAACTTCTACTCGAGTGAAGGATGTGTTTACTTTTGCCATCTCTGATCTGATCAACTGAAGCACTTCAGTAAATGACTGTGTGCTTACTGCACCCTCTTGACTAAGAGACATGACAGTACAGATACAGGACCTGACACCACGTCCTTGATTGAGGAAAGTTCCAGAACGCTACAGTGAATCGGTGACGATAGTGAGATATTTTGGAATCAAAAGACAAGAACAGTGATTCTGGAACCCAAGGCTTATAACAAGCGTAGAAAGAGCCTGCTTCATTGTTTGGTGTGTTCCGCCCGGGGGTAGACTGGATGTAAGATAGTGACGTCCTGAGTTCTGTCAGCTTGTAGTGACACTGCGCCCAAACACCCCGTCGTTACTGGGCAAGATAAGTATCTGGCACTGGAGAGGGGCTCTCCCTAAGCCTTGCGGCTGGAGGCAGTGAGGCCAGGCCAGGCCAGGCAGGGCAGGGTTAGAGGGGTGGGGTGGGAGTCGAGCTCTGGATCTCTGGGTTTCGAATGTCTCAGTAGATTCTTTCTCTAACTTAATTACAGGGTTTGAACTTCTTGACGAACAGTGCAGCCGTAACTTGGGTCTCTCCTTTCGACACACACTCGACCCAACCACCAACACGAAAAAACACGTTTTGCCTTTTCGGCGTTCGTAAGGTCGAACCCTCTGGAGGGACTTCAATCCCCTCCCTCTCATCTCCTCAGCTCATAGATGAGATGAGGGTCTGGCCTGCTGTCGGGGGGTGGACAGGAAGGTAGAGCAGCCTTTCTGAGGCTTGTTAGCGTGTCAGTACTGGGGCAGTGTGCGCTTGGCTCAGGTTGACCCTGAGTCTTGTGTTTGCTGCGGGCTCGGGGCAGCTCTGAAGATTAGCTCGCCGTGGAACAAACTGCTCCGCTCAAACGCTTGATTGTAATGACTCTGGTATTAGCAAGTCTTAATGAACTGTGTCAAAAATACTTCTACATGCTTTTGCGATCCCTTCCTTCATGCACCACACACACACACACACACAGACACACACCTTCACACACACACACACCTTCACAAAGCACCTCATGCACACTGCCCCCCTCCGGCCCCCTAGGAGCAGGGAGAGAGGTAAAGCTGTGGGAGCCTTTAGCTGCACGCTAGCAGCTCTCCTGCCGCCTGGCAGAGAGGGGACAGCTGAGGCAGAGGATGAGATTCCAGGCCTGTTCTCTGGCTTCAGACAGAACCACAGTGATGCCTGCATGTTTTCAGTCTGGAGTTTAGTCCTGTTGTCTAACACCATTCCTCTCTGCCCCCCCCCCCCCCGCACACACACCTTGTCTTTCCCTCTCTCTCTCTTTCCCTCTCTCTCTCTCTCTCTCTCTCTCTCTCTCTCTCTCTCTCTCTCTCTCTCTCTCTCTCTCTCCCTCTCTCTCCACCTCTCTCTCTCACTCTCTCTCCTCTCTCTCTCTCTCTCTCTCTCTCTCCCTCTCTCTCTCTCTCTCTCTCTCTCTCTCCCTCTCTCTCTACCTCTCTCTCTCTCCTCTCTCTCTCTCCCTCTCTCTCTCCCTCTCTCTCTCCCTCTCTCTCTCTCTCTCTCCCTCTCTCTCTCCCTCTCTCTCTCCCTCTCTCTCTGTCTCTCTCTCCCTCTCTCCCTCTCTCTCTCCCTCTCTCTCTCCCTCTCTCTGTCTCTCTCTCTCCCTCTCTCTCTCTCTGTCTCCAGCGGCTACACCTGCCTCCAGACCTCTCAGAGACAGTGAGCAGAGTGAGCAGGGGAGCGGGGGAGCAGGGGGGGTCGTCTCCCGGGGCAGCAGCCTGTGGCTCTCTGACCTCCAGCAGCAAACACCTGGACTTCTAGAACCCCGTCACCAGGGCAACCAACACCTGGACGACTAGAACCCCGTCACCAGGGTAACCAACACCTGGACTTCTAGAACCCCGTCACCAGGGTAACCAACACCTGAATTTCTAGAACCCCGTCACCAGGGCAACCAACACCTGGAACCTGGATCTCTGCCCTCGCTGCCATAGCAACCCGGACTGTGCCCTCTTCTCCCCCCTTTCCCCCCCCACCCTCCACCTATCAAAGGTTGCCAAACGATTTCAACCCATCTGGCCCCAACTGACCCAGCGACAACACCTCTGTCCACTTGGGGAGACCCTTGACTGGGTTAGGGTGAGCGGGGATCTGGGGCGTGTCTGGAGCAGGGCAGGATCGACAACAGTAACTGTTGTGAAGTCTGACCTTCTGGTACTCAGATGTGGTTAGGGGCCTCATGTGTTCCAGAAGAGACTGGAAGACACCTCCTAGTTCCTGTTACTCACCTGGGAGGACAGACCTGCTCCTTATAGCCTGCAGCACCGATAACATGTTCAGAATCATTTACAACCATGGTGTTTTTTTGTTAAATTGAATAAAAATATCGCCCGTCTCATGAGGATTTATATTATACTTTTACGTGCCACTTTTTGTGCCACGAATTAAGTTAATCAAGAAGTAGATATCGTAAATAATCAACAGTTAAAGCGTGATCCACTTCCAGCGCTGCATGACTGTCTGTCAGAGTGAGCAGGCAGGAGGAAGCTGCTCTTACAGCTGATCTGGGCTCTGTTGCTGGCTACCTCCTGAAGGCTGGCACAGGCCACAGCTGGAGCAGGGCTGCTGGTCCTGGAGCAGGGCTGGTCCTGGAGCAGGGCTGCAGTCTACCCCTCTGCAGGGTGGGGAGGCTAGCTAGGGGACTGGGGGGGGCTGGAGGGTGGGGAGGGGCTGGGGGGGAGGGGGGGCTGGAGGGGGGGGAGGGGGCTGGGGGGGGAGGGGGGGCTGGAGGGGAGGGGGGGCAGGGTGGGGTAGGGCTGAAGGGGCCTAGGTGGGGGGGTGGGGTGGCTTCACAGATCATCAGGCCTGCTATTCGGATGGGCTGCTTTGCAAAGACAAGCCCAAAAGAATAAATTAGATCAAATGGTGACATGGAGAATACACAGCATGAAGAACTGAATGTTTTTTGTTTTGTTTTTGCTCTTCTTATGACGGTGTCAGTTGGAGTGTGTGTGCCTGTGAGAGCTGGCAGTGTGTGTAGCAATCACCAACTGAGGACTGGGAAGAGGGCGTTAGGTCAGGTGTGTGTGTGTGTGCGTGTGTGTGCATGCGTTTGTGTGTAAGCTGCAGTACTTCAACCTGATTCCTTATAACAAATAAATACTGGCCAACAACATTCAGTGTACTAGCCTATATTTCGGTGTGTGTGTGTGAGAATGTTGTTTGTTTGTTTTGGGCAGTGTGTGTGTCTGTCTTTCTGTGTCTTTGGATTTGTACACTTGGTGTATTAGACAGAAGCCTATTTCACTCCAGGGAAGTATTCATAATGCAGAAATGCTGTCAACCATGAATTATTCATCTTTCTGGTTATATAAATCTACTTATGTAGGGGGGCTGTTGCTCGCTTGTGTCAGACTGCCTGCGTACATTTACTGTAACGCCAGCGCAGTCTTCACTTTCTTCACCCTCTGATCTGTGTTTGAATACGTGTCTCAATACCGCCTAATAATCCTGCTCCACATCCTGTTTGTGTGTGGAGCGTTCCTGCCATGAGTTCCTGCTGTGAATTCCTGCTGTGTGACAGTTGAGGAGCGTGTGGAAGACAGGAGCCCCTGACACCCTGAGCTGGCAGGCGGGTCGGACCCGAGGCGGTGAGGTGAGCTAACCCGAGGTGCCAGGGTGGAGCCCTCGCCCGGGTGAAGCGTCACCTGACTGGCTGGGCAGGTATGGGAGGTATAACGTCTTCTCAGAAGCATACAAGGTATTTAATCTCCTCCTCCTACCTTCTCCTTCCCCTCTCTCCTCCCCTCTCTCTTCCCCCTTTCTCCTCCCCTCTCCTCTCCTCTCCTCTCCCCTCCCCCTCTCCCCTTTCCTCCCCTCCCCCTCTCTCCTCCCTCTCTCTCCTCACTCCACATGACAGGCTGCACTCGCATGCGTCCCAGGTGACTTCCTGGATCATCTGGTTGCCTCTGCCCGGCCAATCGGCAGAGACAGCCTTTCTGTTGTCCTACAGCTCCCAGCCTTCACCTGGTTCAGTCACCCGGCAACACTGCGCTTTTGCTTTTCCACACACAGAGCGCTGCAAACTGTGTCTACAATACCTGTTCTGTTAAGTTTTTTTCACCTAACTCAAAAATATTTTATTTTAGTTTGGCATTGTGTTCACTTGCCAACCAACAATGAATGTATCTGGTACTCTGAAAGTTCCGTAAGTTTTAGGACAGGAATGTTGACATTTTACTTTTGGAATGTTTTGTTTGAAATAGTCAGTTTGGAATATTCCGGTTGTACCATTCCATTGAAATGTATCCACATTTATGGATCATGGCAGCTTTTGTGACAACAGTTTATCATAGTTAATAACTACCATTTAACTACACAACAATACCTATAGTAAAAACATTTGAGGGATATAGGAGTTCCTCTGTAATGAAATGGTATCAAATGTTTGTGGTGTCGATTACTGCCAAAGTGTAAGGAGCTACAGTCTGGTAGTAAATGAAACCTTAATGTAGTGTTGCAGCTGTGGTTTCGTTCTGCAGAACGAAAAGTAGAGAGGAGAGAGCCATGGCTGCAGTCATCTGCAGTGTGTCTTGACAGCAGGGTCTGGGCTGGGCTGGGCTGGGCTGGGCTGGGCTGGTCTGGTCTGGTCTGGTCTGGTCTGGCCTGGCCTGGAGGGCTTTTAGGCACTGGAAACACTTCGCTTTTTACAGACACACACAAACACATACACACTCTCACACAGAAGCACGAACACACTAAGTCACACACGCACCCTCACACACAAACACACACGCTCTCACATACACTTAACGTAGGCCCAGAGCCTAGGATTAGAGGCGCTGTATTGAAAGCGACTTCCCTGGACCTCCCAGTCTCCTCCCAGTCTCCTCCCAGTCTCCTCCCTGGACCTCCCAGTCTCCTCCCAGTCTCCTCCCAGTCTCCTCCCTGGACCTCCCAGTCTCCTCCCAGTCTCCTCCCAGTCTCCTCCCTGGACCTCCCAGTCTCCTCCCAGTCTCCTCCCAGTCTCCTCCCTGGACCTCCCAGTCTCCTCCCAGTCTCCTCCCAGTCTTCTCCCTGGACCTCCCAGTCTCCTCCCTGGACCTCCCAGTCTCCTCCCAGTCTCCTCCCAGTCTCCTCCCAGTCTCCTCCCTGGACCTCCCAGTCTCCTCCCAGTCTCCTCCCAGTCTCCTCCCTGGACCTCCCAGTCTCCTCCCAGTCTCCTCCCAGTCTCCTCCCAGTCTCCTCCCAGTCTCCTCCCTGGACCATGTGTGTCTACAAGCGGCATCTGGCTGGGTTTCCTACCAACTCTTCTCTAATTATTGTTGAGTTTTTTACCTCTTCTTTCACCCCACCCCAACCCCGGTTATGTAAATATTGATGTTCTTCCACAAATTATCACTTTGTTTGTTTTGTATCTCTGTGTCTCGCTTCTGTTAATATTGACGTTTGTCTTTTAGCCTCTCTGTTTGTCACACAACACTCCTAATGTCTAGTGTCCCGGTCTGGGGTCCTGGTCTAGTTTCCTGGTCTGGGGTCCTGGTCTGGGGTCCTGGTCTGGGGTCCTGGTCTAGTGTCCTGGTCTAGTGTCCTGGTCTGGGGTCCTGGTCTAGTGTCCTGGTCTGGGGTCCTGGTCTGGTGTCCTGGTCTAGTGTCCTGGTCTAGTGTCCTGGTCTAGTGTCCTGGTCTGGGGTCCTGGTCTGGTGTCCTGGTCTAGTGTCCTGGTCTAGTGTCCTGGTCTAGTGTCCTGGTCTGGGGTCCTGGTCTAGTGTCCTGGTCTAGTGTCCTGGTCTGGGGTCCTGGTCTGGGGTCCTGGTCTGGGGTCCTGGTTTGGGGTCCTGGTCTAGTGTCCTGGTCTAGTGTCCTGGTCTAGTGTCCTGGTCTGGGGTCCTGGTCTGGTGTTGGTATAGAAGAGGACTTGTTTCTCTGGTCTGGGAGCCCTCAGGGCCAACAGGACAGTAATCCAGCTGTAACTCACCTAGCACTCTCTTGTCCAACCCCTCCTACGAGGTACACCCATCCCCCTCCACACACACACACACACACAGCTTTGTAGTCCTACACACACACACAGCCCCCTGCTGAGGCAGCAAGTGAAGCAAACTAACTCACTCTGCCACACAGTCGCCCCTCCGCCTCACTCTGGGCCCTGCCTGCTTCATCCTTCCCTCCCTGCCCCCCTCTCTCCCTCTCCTCCTTTTTTTTCTCTTTCTCTCCTTTCTTTCCTCTCCTTCTCTGTCTCCCTCCCTCTCCTTCTCTCCCCCTCCTTCTCTCTCCCTCTCTCTCAGTTTTTTTCATACCATCGTAACTCTAGCAAAACAAGGGTGAGTGGTGCTTGACCTTCTGTTTTGTGTGCTGTGGTGTGTGGTCTGTATGGGTCTGTTGTTGTGGTGTGTGGTCTGTATGGGTCTGTTGTTGTGGTGTGTGGTCTGTATGGGTCTGTTGTTGTGGTGTGTGGTCTGTATGGGTCTGTTGTTGTGGTGTGTGGTCTGTATGGGTCTGTTGTTGTGGTGTGTGGTCTGTTAGCGGCCCTCCTCCACAAAAGCTTTCTGCTGATTTAGAAGACGTTTGGTGGGAATCAGACTCCGTTTTTTGCCCGTGTCAAGAAAATTCCCAGTTCACGTGACTGTGTTCACACTAGATTTCCCTAAATGTGCATCGGTGTGGAAGTCCACATGTGACGTGCACTTGTTCTTGCACTTTTCTTTTGTACAAACAGTAACGCCACGCAAAAATCCTTCATTGAGACACAATTTTACTGTACAAAATGTTTTTTTTTATAGTTTTCACAAAATACATTTAAAAAGCTCCATTTTAAATAAAATTAAATTGAAATATAGACAGTGTAGATGTATCATCTCTGAAACATTGCTCAGACGTCGACCCCGTGTACTGTACGTGTTTATACTCTACGTACACAGAAACAAAACGCTAAACTCATAGAAGCATGACAGAAGATGCTTGAAAGGAACCCCTCCCCTGGTCTTTGATTATAAATAAGGACTGCTGGATTAGATTGCAGTCAAACATACGCGAAGCCAATGTAATAGAACATAAACTGTTTACAAAATGTTGCAACACAAGACTAATATCTTTAAAAAAAACATTGTGTACTAGATGAAATACAAAGGCTTTGGTCTGTTTTACAATCAACAATGATTAATTCTGATATGTACTTGTAAACAACTGCCAAACACTTATGTTTAAAACTCTGTCAAGCATGTTTAATCATAATTATAAGAATTAAATATTTCTAGTCGCACAAAAAAATTGACCATTGGACACTATAATACAACTATACCTAAGAGACATATTGTACCCTAAAGAAATGTATTTCATGATGCATGTGTAAAAACATTTATAGAATATTCTGGGGGGATATAAATGAAATCAACTTTTATTGTAGAAATATTTTCTTCTTTCTGGAAGATTTCTAGGGAAGACAAGTACTTACAATTTGACATAAACAAATTGAGTTTTAATCGAGGACACAGTCTACTATTCTCTGACTAAAGCTGTTTCCATCCCCTCTGGCTCCTCCCCTCTCCTCTGGCTCCTCCCCTCTCCTCTGGCTCCTCTCCTCTGGCTCCTCCCCTTCCATCTGGCTCCTCCCCTCTCCTCTGGCTCCTCCCACCAGAGACCCAGCAGGAATTCTTCCAACCAAGCAAGGAACCAAGCATAGGTGTTTTGTGTCCCACTATCTTCTCACACCTCACTCAGGAGATACCCAGACCCAGAAACATGGCCCTGGTCAATTCCAAGCCCAGACCCAGGTCTAGGCCCAGACCAGACCAAGGTCTAGGCCCAGACCCAGGTCTAGGCCCAGACCAGACCCAGGTCTAGGCCCAGACCCAGCCCCAGACCAGACCCAGGTCTAGGCCCATTCGGCTCATTTGATGCCCAGGAAACATCAAGCACCACAGAGGGGGTAGATGGGGTCCGGGCCTCCTCCACCAATGTCCATGTTGCAGGGATTTGACCAATAAATAGATTTTAAACACGGTAAGAATCTTCCCCCAGCTTTTCCTCTTTAAATGATATGCAAAAGTTTAGCCAGAGATCCGCTGACCATGCAAAAAGTCTGGTAAAAAGTCTGGTCTCGATATGAGAAGAAATGGGTGTGGGGGGGGGGGGGGCAGGGGGGGGGGGGGGGGGGGGGGGGCAGGGGGGGAATTGTCATGGCAGAACCTCTCAGGAGTTCTCTTTTCTCAAATAAACGCAAGACCAACACGGTTCTCTAGCAGTCCTTGATCTTGATTTTTCATGTTAACATACAAACGGCCATTTACAAAACACACCCAAGAAGAAGAAAAAGAAGCATCGACTGGAGAGTTGGAAATTGATGAAGAAAAAACAAAAAAAAACACAGATAAGTTTTTGTTCCATGAAGATTGAACACCGGGCACTTCTATACAGAGGTCCATTAATTTCTCTTGTTTCTTTCCGTCCTCCTTGGCTGTTCTGTCCGGCCTGTCCCAGGGTCTGTTCTCCTGGAGCCCCAGAACGGCCTCCCAGCAGGAGAACACAGACCTAGAAGGCCCAGGGCTCACCCAGAGTCTCTCTCTCTCTCTCCTCGTCTCTGCTCCTCGTTTCTGCTCCTCGTCTCTGCTCCTCGTCTCTGCTCCTCGTCTCTGCTCCTCGTGCGGGGAACCGCCAAGGGGGGGTGGCGGGGGGGGTGGGGGCAGTTAGAGGGTGAAGTAGCTCTTCTCTCTACTGAAGTCTTGACCAGTACTGAGACATGTCAGGGTCTGCCCCTGGGACCTGCACTGGGACAGACACTCCAGGAGAGATGAGTCCTGCAGAGACACATAGCAACAGAGACACATAGCAACACAGGTCAGCTTCCAGGAACTCTTAAAACCTGACACTAATCAGGAGAGTCGGTTACCGTAACAGTAGTTGGTTACGGTAACCGACTGACGTTTGATGATATCGCACCAAGCACGCGTGGCGTAACCACCTAGATATTCAGTATCAGGAAGCGTCGCCACAGTGGAGTGGCAGAGCTCTAAATGATTCAGATCAATGTTTTTACACGGCTGAGAACAGTTATATGAGCAAAAATTGTTATGACTTTGTCACAGACAGGGGCGACAGTAAGCCTAATACGCTAGGTAGACAGATTGGGACCTCAGCATTGGTGTTTAAATGGGGAGGGAACAACAGCACATGAATCAAACTAATTAGCAATTTGAGGGAGAGGAAACGATGCTATGCATGATTAACTCCTCATGACTCTGAGCAGTATGTATGGCCCTCCATAACAGCTCTCTAATGGGGTGGAACTGAACTTGGGGCTGGCGTGCTTAATGTGACAAGATGGCATTGAGTTGGAATGGAATGAACTTCGTTCGTGCAATTAGATGGTTAGGGAGAATGATGTGTGATGTACAGGTACTGATCTATACAGCGTGTTGGACCAGGAGTTGGTTTTTGAATGGTTTTTATTCGTCTTTTTGCAGAGTATCGTGATACAAGATGCCATACATTGAACATGGTGTATGTAGCTATGCAGTACCACCTAACTAAGGGGAGAATGAAGGCATATTTCAATCACAAGTGACTGGTTTGCTTTAAATAAAATGGCCAAGCATGTTTTGTAAACAATGAACTTTCTGCCTACCTGTTGAGGTGGGACCAGAAGTGGTCATTGATTGGCTGTTCATATGTGCTTGCATATGAGGGGGGGTGTAAGTGTCGTAGCTGCGCCCGTTCACAGGCGGGCTGGTAGGCAGCATGCAGGAGTATGAAGAGGCCTGGCTGGGCTATAGACGGGGAGAGAATGTTTATACATTAGCTTGGCCAACTCCGCTCCTCAGCTCAGAAATACTCACAGCTATGCCTGAATACAGGTACCACTCTAGAATTTAGAGAAATCCCATCATAGCTTTGTTCCCCCTTGTAACAGCAAACAGTATTGCTCATACAAATAATGTTTTTTTTTTTTTTTTTGCGTTGTATAGGTTTTTTTTACGTTCATTTTTTTTCCCTCCATAACAGGAGCAGATATGAATGTCCTTTAACACAAGAGAAAAGGCCCACAGGACAGCTGAGCTGGTTGTTCACTCACTTGCATAGGTAGGTTGTTGCCCATGGTGAAGCTGGGCATGGGAGGCAGAGCGCTGTACGTGTTAGTGAGAGCTGTGTCAGGTCGGCCCAGCATCGACCCTGACGTGAACGACACTGAGGGCGGGAGGGAGAATGCGGTTACAGAACTGTCAAAGTCGTACATTCCAACGGTGCAACAAGTGGTGTTCATTAGTCAAATATCGCGTGCGCGAAACGACGCTTTCTCTGACAGCTGGATGAGTCTAGACTCACGAGCTGTTCGGGTGGTTCAGTTCTACTGTTTACCTGTCATGGTTGAATTACTGACTATGCAGAAAAAGTCTAAAATATTAATTATTAAAAGTAAATCACCTGTTATTTTAAGATTTTATTTATTTTTACTCCTGACAGAATGATAATATTATTGAGTACTTCTACCTCAACAAACTCCAACAAACGACAGGCTCTACAAAACCCTGTCCTGGACCTACCGGGTGTGGTGGGCTGGGGCATGGTCTGGTACACGCTGGTACTGAAGCTGCTGCTAATGGGAATGTGGCTTGAGGAGTTGCTGGCCTGCCGACGCTGGTTCCGCAGTTTCTCCTCGCGCCTCCACTTCGCTCTTCTGTTGGAGAACCATACCTGCGCGCGCCACATCAGCCAAACGTTAGCCGCAGATAATGCATGATTACGCAGAAAATAAATAATTAAAAATATGGGTACGCATTACGTTGGACATGTAGGCATAAGCCAATCAGATCATTTAAGACGTCTCTCACCTGTATTCTTGCTTCCGGCAGATCGATTTTCGCTGCTAGTCTTTCTCTTGCGAAGACGTCAGGATAATGTGTTCTTTCGAATTCTGAAATCCATGACGGAAATAGTTAGTTAAATATAATAAAAGAGCTTTAATTCAAGCATGTCTTGAACCTCTATTCGGGTATTTGTTCAATGAAAACAGGGGTTGGTTGTAAAATTTCACCTTTTTCCAGTGCTTCAATCTGCTCTTGAGTAAATGAAGTGCGGTTTCTCTGTAGCTTTCTCTTGAGCTGCAGTCGCATCTGCGTCTCGTCTGAATCCTCTCCGTTGGAGCTGATAGAGTTTGTGTTTTCTCCAGTTCCGTCCTGTTGCTGGCAACCATCTACAAAATAATCAGTAAAGATACACTCACTTTAAAATTAAGTTAGAATGTATCGACAAGTAGCCTACAATATAGGCCTAAGAAATATTCGTTTAAATTAAATGGGCACATAACAAAACCACGTTCGACAGGATACAGCCTTTCTTTACATTTTTGTTTGTTCAAGTTCCATTGCATTTAGTCCAGGTATATTACCGTTAAGCCAGGCTAATTCTGGCTCATTAATATGCCCACATCAATAGCCTAAAAGATCAGTTATTTGTAAAATATTGTGGGAAAAAATACCCTTGCTAAGCAATCGCTGCACCAACTTCGATCCTTTATCACCCCGAAACAATAGTAAATCTGCTCAAAGGGTTGAGAGAAATGTGACAAGATGGGGAGCTCCTTTCATACCCTCTGAAATGTTTTAAAACCCCAACTCTTTCCCTTTTTAAGAGCACAACGATGTCTCAATGGCCGTCCCCATATGGGCGTTAGTATAGCCATTGAGCTGACCACAAACTCTTGAATGGAAGAAACCGCCTTTCACAAAGATACAATACCGTTAGGGGTAAGGGAAACCATTAAACTATGGACACAGCGAGAGGCGACCAGCAAACTCTTCGTGGGCAGAATATCTTGAGATGGAGACGAGGAGAGGGGGGGGGGGCGGTAGAGGAAAACAATCGAAGGAGACTACAAAAGGATTCTCTCGCTTGCTCTCTCTCTCTCGCGCGTATAGTGCTTTGGCATTGTGCGCACGAGGAGCCCAGTCAACAGAGCTTTGAGACCAGTGTGTTAACCCTTATCCACTACCATCATTAATCACGTCCCCCGGCCAGCTAAACGCCAGTCAGGATTTCTGTCTTCAATTGGAAACAAATGAGTGAGGAGAGAGCATGCAACCTCCTGAACAACCTAAATAAGGGGCAATCTATTCACTGCTCCTGGTTATCCGTGGTGGGCCTATAGGGACTTCAGCTACAGGGCGAGGCTTATCGACTAATGCCTGTCTTGTTGTTGGACATCATTATCACACCGAGAGGTTAATGTGAAATTAAGCAGCATCGAGAAGAATCGTTAGCATGCATATTTTTGGTCGTTGAATTGAAGTGTAGGGCCAAGACATCGACATCTTAAAAGATACTTACAATAGAAGTCACAATATTACCATTTTTCGATACATTGATAATGTTTGAATTAATCAAATGAATGGGGCCATGGGTGCTGGAGACGACGGTGGATTATTGTTAATTGAAATGTTGCATAGCAGTAGGCTATTTTAATCGACTTTAGACTTTATGAGAATATGTTAGAGTAAACAAACGGTGTATTCTTCCAAAAACCTGAACACGTAGGCCTACAAATAATGTAAAAAATATTTTTTAATAAAAAATGTTTTAACCGTGCCGACGCAATGTCTTTCTCGCAAGAAAAAAAACCCAAGGAGAGGTGCTGCTTATTATCCGTCTGCCAGACCCACTGACGCAAGATTTGGGATTTGTTTTCCTCATAAAAGCTCTGGAAAATGAACTAATTCTTTAGTATCTCGGTGTCTCAGTCAGTGAAGCGGAACAGCACCAAAAGAGCTGCCGCACCAAGTGCAGCACCAGGCTGGATCAAAACACCAAAGTAAACGCTTAAAATGAAAACAGCGTCTAAATCCTATAGACTGGATTTAGGGCTTTTGCCTATACGAACACGACGAAAGAAAGAGAAGAAAGAAATGTCTCCGTTGAGTTTTATTCTTCTTCCCTGGATATAGCTGTCTCCTTCTGGGCCCTGTCACGCCACTTGTAGCCATTATTTTTTGCAACTGTTACTCGTGTGTTGCCAGACGTGGACCATATTTCGTTTTCCTCAGAGACCTCACGTCGCCTTACGGTTCGGGCGTGGAGGCCAGCTTAAATTAATTTCTAGTCTGAGACTACGTTGACGTCCCTGTCTCAATCTTCCCTGGATTTGAGTAGCGATGGAAATCAATAATTCTAAAAGGGAATTTTGTTTAAGAGACAGTATTTTTTGTGGGCCTATGATGCTATTTTGAAATCAACACATAATAATTATAATAGGCTACCCTATTATTATTACTATTATTACTATGATTGTGGTATTGTTATTATTAGGCATAATAAAACAGTAATATTTTCATAAATGTTAATATTACACTTTTTTTATATTACCCATTCATTTTTGTTGTCGTAATGGTATTCCTATGGTTGTTGTTAATATTATTATTATTATTATTATTCTCATTATTATTAATGGTGGTGGGGATGGCAGCATTCCAACATTAAACATTTCAAACTTTAAAATATCATATTTTCAGTCAAATCTTCAGGCAAGGGCCCTATGAAGAGTTTCTGCTGCAAAGCCTCATCGCCCGGCGCCAGCAGCTCGTCTGTGTGCCTTCGAGTCATGTAGCATGACTGCTGTGTCCTGGACTGCAGCGCTGAACAGGCCTTGAGCCCGGCCCATCCCGACCCCCGAACATGGCGTCATAACCAGAGACAAAGCTTCCTCTAATGAGCAATTACACACCGCCAGCACCATTCCCATAACCGATCATTGCGTGTGAAGGCAAACATTCCTTTGTACAGATACGCCCGCACACTGCCCTCTCCGGCCTGTTCCCCCACCAGGAAGAGGGGGAGGATGCGGTGTGTTGGAGGGACACCTCAGCACCAGGATCAGGGGCCTGTCACGCACATAGCCGTCTGGGACAGAGGAGGCATTGAGACCGCCCGATTAATTAGAAGTTATGCTTCGCACGGGCTGTCCACTAATCGTCTACTTTTAATTGGGTGACTTGACATCAAAAGCATGCGTTTACAATACCTGCTTGAGAAATCATTAACTGTGTGCACCAGACTACTGTGTTGGTGAAGGGCTTAGGACCGACCCAGAGCAGCCTGCAGTGTTTTCAGAGATGTACTGTACATGTAGTATGTATGTAAGTGTAGTATGTATGTATGTGTAGACATGAGGTCTGAATTCCTGCTTGTTTTGTCGCAAATTCATTTCATCCCTGACTGTTTCCACAGGAAGCGATAGAGTTTATGCTATTTGCTCAATATAAACCAAAACAGTGTTTCAACAATGTCAACGATGCCCCTTGTACATGCGGCTTATGGGCTGGCAGTCTCCCCTCTCACGCTACGTTTGACAGCATGATTAAACGGATCGATCGGGATTCCTATACGGTCGTTTATCGTGGATCTGCGTACCTGGGTTAGGCTGTCCTGGGACTGAGGTTCCGGGGGTACCAGCCGGGGCGTGTGCCCCAGCTTCCTGTCTGACCGTTAAGCATTCTCAGTTTGTCATACATCCCATCTGCACCCATCTGCTGCTTTTCACTAGCCAGGTTGCGAAGGACTCTGTTTATCGATGACACCTGAAATGCAAAACAAGACATCAAGAAGGGAGCAAGGGCTTGGTTGCGGTGTGTGATGCATGTTGAATGTTGCTGTGCTGTGAAGGTATGCGTAACAACATGCACACACGCACACACACACACGCACACACACACACACACACGTGTACACACTGTTAGGCCTATCCTGTTGACTAGAGGGCTAACACTTATGCCTCACACCTAACTTTTGCCTTTTTCTTTCTGCCAAATGAATTTGTTTATAAACGGTGTTAAAAGGCATAGTCACGTTGTGATATTTTGGTAGAAAAACATTTTATAAATAATTTGTATTTTAATTGTTGCCTATTTTTGTACAAATTCGATTTACTTTAAAAAAAAGTTGGCAATATTTTGATCAAGAAATTAGCAAAATGGTGTACAAACAATTGTTGTTTGTATTGGATACAATAAAATATAGCATAATATTTTATTAGTATGCAAATGGACATAGTCTATGTGTTGCTTGTCTTGTAAATATGTAATGGGTGTTGCAGGCAGGCCTGTGTACCTATAATATCATATGACTGAATGGTTGGTTGCCCATCATCCTTACCGTCCATTGCATGTGAAAAGGCATTTCATGTGGCAAATTAAATCATGCTCATAACTTACAGTCAATGCACTTACACTGGGAATGTTGTCGTTGGTGCAGACTCCTTCGGATAGGAGCCTGTCGCGGATCTCCCAGGCGAAGATGGACGGGCACTCCCTCTTGTACTGCGCTATCTTCCCAACCACCTCCGGTGTGGCGACCCTGGGTTTGCTTCCTCCGATCGCTCGCGGTCTTATGGAGCCTGTTTCATAGTACCTTCCCAGAATCTTACTCACGCACCCGTTCGATACCTTAATAGAAAACAAAAGACACAATTCACATACATTATTTACGACTATTTGCGAATTTTTAAGATTACGTCAAACAATGATAAGCTTACGTTTTCATTGTCCAGCACTTGGACTTTTGCATCAGCATGGTTCTATAAACACAGAGAATATGCCTTGAATGGTATAAGATAAGGGATTATGCACTTTCTAAAATGCACGTTCTTATAGGAACTAAGCCGTTATCCCATACGTTATTTGCCTTTAAAGTTACATCGCACTTAGTTTGGCAAATTTCCAGGCCTTAAAGATGAGTAGTTAAATCTTAAGTAGCCTGTATTTATTAAACTGACTCAAAACCTAAATGTAGCTTGTGTAATATTACACTTTGCTACAGTTTAGGTATCAATCTAGGGCTGTTGTCTGTTCTATAAAAACAAAACAATGTGCCCTCGTGTCACCTGCAGAATCCTTGAGATGTCGCACGGGCGCGCGCCACTGTGTGCAAGTTCGACAATTTTCTGCCTGGTGGAATCCGGTAGCGGTCTACCGTTAACGAACACACCGCCGAGCTGGTTCACACCACTGTGACCTAAACGGAGACAAAGGAAGCACCGTTATGTCAATTTTAAAGCAAAATAATGTTACAATAAAGGCACCGCTGAGCAGCAGTTATAGGCTAAATATGTTAAAATAATTATCATTGGCCTAGATAAAGATATTAATAAAATAAAAAACAACACAAAATCTGAACATCGAAGGGCGTATTATGAACTCAATGCATTTATGAAGAAAAGATATACAGTGCATAAGCTATGTAGGCTAGTTATAGGGTTAGTTGAATGTCCAGTATGGGTCAGTCCGGTTCACAATCATTGTGCGGTAATTCAATAAATCAACACATGCAAAGCATCGATTAAACGTCAGAGCGCTGGATGATCCCAAACCAAAATAGCTCCATCCAACTGAGGTAAAATCAGTAATACAGACGAGAAGTGTCCGGCATCTTTCTGCAACAAAGTAGCGAGCACGTACCCGACCCAAAACCTTCTTTTGAAATCCTTAAAGTTGAATTTGTCAAAGATAGAGGCTAAATACAGCGCTATAGCTTGTCTATGTTACGCTTCACTGGTACAACATACACCGTTATGCTAAAAAAAACAATGTGAAATAAAAACAACACGAGCCTAGTATTATCTTTGTAAAATAATTTCCAAAGCAAGGTCTATTCGGTGAGAAAGTCCGGTAAACACAGAGTGAGCTGTAGCAAACCTGAAGCCAAGAGGGCCAAACGCTTCCCCGGTGTGCCTGAACTGTTCTCCGTTCCTCCGCTCCCTTCCCCGGTGCTGCCGCACAGTACATTGACTCTGGGAGCACGAGCTCCTTAGCAATAAATAGCTCCAAATATAGAAGAGGGGGAAATATGATGAGGCTGCCTGACATTTGTCTTTAAAATAAAGCTAGCTGCACGTCAAGTTTGAGCTTAATTTCTGGAAATAGGCGGAAGTCGTCTCGGATCATGCATGGAAGGCTAATTGAAAAGATCAGTTGGAGCACTTGTGGCAGGCATGTCACTTTATGACACCGCTCTGCTTTTGAAAATCGCATCGTCACGACAAATAGTAGCATGATAAAACGACCCTTTCTGTCTGCATTTGGATATCACTCAGACTAAATTGGACGCAACTCCTTTACCCTCCGAGGGAGGCTTCGTTTTAAGGTGGCCATGGGCTACGCGCGGGCACGGTCACAAGGGCGCGCAGGGAATCTTAACATATTAAAACTGACATCCAGTTTTTTTTCTCTTGTTTGTATTTGACAACAAATGCTCAGAGC
The DNA here is from genome assembly GCF_021917145.1 of Hypomesus transpacificus. Classification (NCBI taxonomy): domain Eukaryota; kingdom Metazoa; phylum Chordata; class Actinopteri; order Osmeriformes; family Osmeridae; genus Hypomesus; species Hypomesus transpacificus. Next base: position 41,665 of record NW_025813733.1, on the reverse strand, counting down.
CACTACAGCCCCTGTTGTGTGTGGACGGTCGGCTATCTCAGCTTGGAATGTGCTTCATAAACGTGCCCACGCGCAAGTCCCATAGCTATCAACATGGGATGTTTTGAGTGAAAATAAATCTGTTTAACCGAATATCCACATCTCTTTCGCCACAATGAGTATCAAATCCTCCAACGTGGACCTGATTATTAGTTAATCCATTATCATCCCGTTGGTAATTCCAGGATTAAGTGGAATTAATTGAGTTCTTACTCTCAAATTGGCCTGTGACCACGGTAAACAGCGGCCCGCTGTGAAACTCGGTCGTAGCTCGATAATTTCTGATTTACAACATTATAACTGTCTAATATAAACCCACAGGATCGATAAAACCGTCAGATAAGCACATCACAATTCAATTCTCATAAGGATGCGTCTTCATCATTGCACAATTCCCCACGGCGCGCGGAGTCGATCTCGCCCGCTGGTGCTTGTTAAGCGCCTTGTATTCTATTGCAAGTCAACTAATGGGAAAACATATGGTGTCAATTTGGACGCTCCCCACCATATACACCCAGGAGTTATTAGCACAAAAGCCACCGAGGCCTCCGCGACCTTTAGACTACCCAAAGGTCCAGGCCCAGTGATATATTCTCGGCAATTCGCACCAGATATCACAGTACAAGGGAGCCTCCTATTAACATCCGTCGTGGGTACGGCAGGCGCAGAGGGAGGCTTTGATAAGGCCTTGTTAAAGACAACGTCTCAATAGAGGCCTACTGGCACTCTGCGTGATAATTACGCAGCGAGAGCGCCATATACTCTCTTGATCGAGGAGGTTGGATTGTCTGTCAGAATCCCCAGAAATTCAAAACACACATAATGTAAAGAATTACAGTTGAATGTACATACATTGTAACATGGTCATAAAAAAATGGACCATGGCCATTGACCCGGGCCCTTTAAATACATGTAATTAGACTAAATACGCACAGGGTACAGCACACACACGTCATCAAGGTGAGGAGAAAAGCAAGAGAGAATCATTCCACACACCTTCATCACAGATGTCATACACCTCTTGTCCAGCAGAAAGAGAGAAAATTTGGCATGTTTATCCTGTATGTTTAACTTAGCCAGTGATAAGACAACATAAATAACCCATATGTGGGCCAAGTTAAACAATAACAACACAGTGTGGTGAAAGCAGTGCATTATTCATGTTATTCTGCAATGTGTTTGGTATACCTTGTAACAGCTATTCTGTGTTAGTATAATCTGTACATCCCACTGAAACTCTGACTCTGTTCATGAACCCTAATCTACATAAGGCATTATTGCTATTCCTCATGTTTCATGCTATGTTCTTTTTGCGCTGCTAATCTCGTATGCAGCATGGCAGGCTGCTCTAACGCTAATGCAGACGGCTGTGCAATTATTTAATACCAACTCAAGCAGAAACACAAATCTCCCCTTCATCCCAACCCTCTCCATTATCTCTCTCTCTATGTGTGTGTGTCTCTCTCTCTCTGTTTTTTTTCTCGCTGTCTGTCAGAATATCATGGCAATACATAATCTAATTGAACAGAGGCAAGTACAATAGTATATTAACGGTTAATTTTAAATAATCACTGCGTTGCCTCATATAATCAGATATACTTCTTGTGTATCTCACTTAGTTAAAGTTTGCGTGTGCTAAACAGCTAGCCTAGCTTACAATAGGACAGGAATGTACATGCATTTCTCTGCACTGGTAAATATTATACAAGTTTAAAAAGTAAAAATAGGTATGTAAATCAACTTACTGTTCTGCATCATCGAAGCAACGCCAGACTCCCACGCAGCTTGGTTGTGGTATTCTATGTCATAAGGAGATAAAACTAATGATTAAGATGAAAGATGACTGTTTCTTGTTCCATATACATGCAGCTTTTACAACATTTTGTTTCTCATCACGCTTCGTATTTCAAGGAAGTTTGCGGATATTACGGTGGGAAAAAAAATCCATGTTGCTGTATTATAAATTTCACATAATTTAATCTGTATTTCTCCATATATATTTTTGTATTAAACTTGCCTGGAAACAGAGATGACTGTCCGCTTAAAACAATTTAGCCAATCATCTGCCGTTTTCACTATCTTAATGTTTGCCTATAGGACAAAGCAAAACAAAATATTAGTACACCCAAGACGGTTGTCCACGGGCGGCCTACATTTTGCTATTAGATATTAGCCTCTTTTTTAATCGTTTTGCATTTATTTTTATTTTTTATGAACCTATTTTACTCCGGTCCATTTGAACAAAATACTTAGGCCTGCTGTACGCCAAGATTGTCAGTTAATGTCAAAATATTGATAATGGGCCTGTGTTCTGAAATGATTGGGAACTACTTTATTGTTTTGTTTCCTGCTGTTTTGCTGCATGGTTTGTGAAGGGGCCCAATGTTTTCTATGGCCGCTGAAAGGCTGGTTTCTTGACCTAAAGAGTGTTCTCGGTATGAGTATCCGTCTCACTGGTAACCTATACAATTCGTTTGTACTAGTTTCCCTCGTCTTCTGGTGCCTGTCGTCTAAAGTTTACAGTGACACACGTTGTCTATCTCGCCTCACTGCTCTGTAAAAGTACTAACCAGGAGGGGGTAGAAGCGAGTGTACAAAGCCTGCCGGACTACAACAATGCGCCCCTTTCTGCCTCCATACCCAAACCCGGGGCGCAAACTCGGCCTGCACAACTAGCTACACAGATTCCCACTAAACGTATACAACAGCTCCGGAATACAAAGAGCCAAAGGCATGCATGCACTCCCCCACTCCCCAGCGCGCGCACACACACACACACACACACACACACACACAACCTCGCCTCGACACCTCAGTGTCACCACTGGTGACCGTGACCTTAGTGGCCATGCTTCAATGTGAGTTTTGTTGGTGCAGTTTTTTAGAACTAGAAAAGTAATTTCACGTTATACATATTTGAAAGTAATTGTGTAGCTGGTACGGCCGTTTGGGTTTCTTAAACAGATACAACAGCTCAGAGGGGACTCCAATTGGAAGAGACGACCGCAAAAAGAACCCATTCAACTAGGCCGTTAAGAGAGTGTCCAGAGAAGGGAAGCTAGTTTTCTTCTTTTACATCAAAACAACCTTGTTGCCGGTGTGGGCCTGTTTCTCCTCGAACCTTATGAAACACGCCTCACACTAAGTAGACAGCTAAACATTTTCGATCATTTCTTGTTGTGGAAAAGAAAACGACCTCCATTAAATGTAAAGATTCCTTTACATATTGTTCGTCTGTCAACGGGCAACAGCATTTTTAAGTTCGAAAAAATTCTGGTCATATCTTATCCAAATCAAAATAATCTGTGCGGGGAAAAACTGGCGACATAAACCCCCTTTCTACTCTAGGTTGAAAATATAATGCATAATGTATTCAACCCATTAAATTCCGGAAGAATACACTAAGAAATTGAAGATTTCTTATGCGTTCAAGCTGGCCGCAAAGTTTCTTAGCAACAGCATACATATGCGTTCATATAATAATGTTTACATTTTATTCATTTAGCTAACTCGTTTTGTACAGTTCAGCGTACAGTGCAGAATGCAGAAAATGAAGAATCAGCAGGGCATAGTTGTAGTTCGGTGGTCAGAGGCCAGGAAACTTTATTTACTGGACACATCGCAAAGTAACCACAGCTCAGCTGCATCCTATATCCCGAGCCTGGTAGTTAATCATTTATTGAGTGTTGAGGTTAACTAGGGTCTAATCTGCATTTCTTTCCTCTAGTAATCCGTGATAACAATGGCTTAATTAAACATGCTTATTCAGGTCGTTGGATCCTGCGTTCACAACATTCATATGCACAAATACATTACTATCTGGACAATGGCTCTGTAGGAAGTTACATTTACATCCAGTAAGCATCTTAGTGTTATCTTAGTGTAATGCCGGTTTATTCGCTGTTATTATTTTGAAGGGACTGTATTTACCGAAAACATCATGTAAATGTATAATTTAAAATGTAGTTTAGTCCCAGTATTACTCTCGATACTAAACTTCAATGCAATAGTAATAATTGTGTATCTTTAAAGTATGTGGCAAAAACAGTGACAAGATACTACAAGACATTAAAAATAAAACAATTTAAATAGATGTTTGGCGTTAGTGCATACATTTGTATGTTATCATACTTAGTCTATGCCTAGGTTATAGTATCATTTAGCATAGTTTGGAAATAAATTACTTTAAATTACAGCCTAACAAGATTGCCTATATGGACGATAATTGCAGTACGATCTAAATTTTAATCGCTATCATCAAGCCTAAAAGAAGATTGGGAAAAGTCCAGGAATATTGTCTTTGGCACAAAAACACAACAAAAATAGTAAGCGGGCTATGCGTTGTCTTGTATGTCGTTTTTTTTTGTTGAGCAAGCGCTTGGTTGACTCTCCTATATGAATCAGGCTGACACCTTTCCTAAACGGGTCATTGCGCCCCATTCTCCACGATGATCACTGTCTTGGCCTAAAGTGACTTTTTACTCTTCGCTGTCATAAATAAGAAGTAAGCTATCCGTAAACAGTAACACAATCGAGCTTTTAAGAGCACATCAAATAAACAAGAAAGCCGGCCTGGTTGGCCGCATTGTAAAACTAGTATGCGAGCGAACAACCCAGTCATGACCCCAATCCAGACCTCAACAATGATATCAATATTAAAAAGAGCTTTACTAAGACGAACAATATTAACTTTGCTAATAGAAATAGTAACGATAAGCAAAACTCTTCATTAAATTATACCAAAAGGCTAAATATAATGACAAAAGAATAAGTACTTTCTTACCTTTTTGAGGCATCCTGTGTCTGTTTCAAAGTCCTCGAGAAAATATTTCTCCACACCACAGAAAGAGAAGAAACGTACTTCAGTCTCTCGTGAGGGTTTTGTAGTAAAATGAAAAAATAGTGTTCCAGTGATCTTGTGCGGAGACGGAGGGGATATCCCTGCGAATGAGACAGAGATTGACAGTGAACTCAGATGTCAGGACCGGAGTTATCGAAGATGTGCGCTCGTGTGTGTGTGAGTGAGCGAGCGAGCGAATGAGAAAGTGGGAAAGAGAGAGAGAGAGAGAGGGAGGGAGAGTGGGAGAAGGGGGTGTGGGTAGGAGGAAGAACACACCTATGCTGATTGGTGATGGAACAAGTGTATTAATGTATGTGTTCCTGCTCTGCTCTTTGCCTCGCCTCCTTCCACTGCTCCTCACTGGCCCATTAGCGCGAGCCGACCTCTGTCATCATCCCCCTATAAACGCCTTCCCCCTGCGACACAGCCAAAGCGAGAAACGGGGCAGAGCCAGAGAAGGAGGCAGCCTCGTCTTTCCAACCCGCTAATCAGCCCACACATGCAAATACCCAACTCCCTCGCCTGCCTGAATATTCCCATGTGCAAACTACACTGCCTCTGGAACACTCATTGGATAGGAATTTTTTATTTATATAATATTCGTCCAGACTAATGTTAGTTTTCTTGGTGAGATTGGAAGACGTGCTTGTTTTACGTTCAAACTTTATCTCGTGACTCCATTGAAATCCTGAATCTAACGATTTGTTTTTGAATGTTTTAAGATTTAAGACCGTGGATCACCGATGTTTACTCCGTGGACACCGTGACTAAACTGGCACGGTTGAATCAAGCATTAGGCTACATAACTTATATTCTTTTAGTAGAAGATATCTTATAGATTCTCGTGGCACCTAACAGGCAAGACATCAGTACATTCAAAAACATTTTAGAACCAATAACATTAAAATAATAAATAGACGATGAAAGGTGTCAAGACTAACACACTGTGAGGAATTACGAACATCAAACCGCCTTCATGGACTGTATTCTGGTATTCTGGAACGTGCTTTAATGTGTTAGTTTACATATCAATTTAAGCATCTCGTTGTGACATATTCGTAATCCGAGGGTGACATAGCTATCGAAATAAACGTTTCACATTACTCGTGTGTGGTTTAAACCTTTGCTTACAGGCTGCGGTTTGTTTTCAAGCGGAGAACTCGTCCCAGTCAAGCTATAAACCTCCTATCTTGTTGAGGCACCTCTTAGAAGTGATACGGTCCTTGATGGTACTCACAAGGACTTCAGTGAGATGCTTTGAGAAGAGTTAAACCATAGAGCCCCTTTGCCTTGTGTATGAAGTGCAACTTGAATGCTCTCTAGTGTCCAAAAAAACACGCATGTATTCATGTGCCTTTGTTGACGTTATACGGTTATCCCGTTAGGCATATCCCTGTCGGAACATAGCACGCGGATGAGGGGCCTGGTTTTAGCCAAGCTCTGTTGCATTTTATGGTCACATTTGCAGGGCGCGCGGATGTCACCCCTGTGAACCTGACAGCAAACAGCACGCGTAAATAAAGTATGGCAAATGACTGTGCAGCCATGACCACGCGCTCCCTAACTTCGTTGAATGACTTGGCCATTAAGGTACACCTCAGCGAACCAGAAAACAAACCTTCCGTGTCCGTGTTTAGGCACACATTCGTGGTTCGCGCGGCACCAGTCTAAGCACTGTGAGTCCCCGTCAGGACTACGGCCGGTGGGACCGGGAATGTGAGCTGTATGGATGACAAGCCAAACCCAAAACAGAAAAGGGGCACATAAAGGGGGGGAAAGGGACCAGAGGGGGAGGGGGTGTCCTCTTGGTTTTTGGAGGGCGAGGACCATGAAATGAAGCCATGGAGGCCTACCCTTGACTTCCTTTGACATGTGAAAAACTGCGAGAAGTCAGAGCTCATCAGAAAACTACTTTGGAGGTGAAAGAAGGCTCCCTAACAACCATCGCATTCCTGACTACGGGTTCAATGAGGAGACAAACGACGCTGCCAGGGAGAGAGAGAGAGGGAGAGAGAGACTGAGAGAGAGGGGGGGGAGAGAGAGACTGAGAGAGAGAAAGAGAGAGAGAGAGAGAGAGAGAGGGGGGGGGGGAGAGAGAGAGAGAGAGAGAGAGAGAGAGAGAGAGAGAGAGAGAGAGAGAGAGAGACTGCAAGGCTTGAATGGGGGCCTCAGTGGGCGCGCGAGATAATGAGCCGAGAGGACCAACTCAAACTGTCACCCGGGGTCCTGCGGTGAGGAACAACACTTTGGCCAAAACTTTCCCTCAAACAAGCTGTAAACTAAACGGGCATTTCACCTATATCTCCAACAGTGTTTCAACACGCTGAACTGGTGGCTGATTTGGTTGTTAAGCAATAGGCTGGTGCCCGCGGTCTACACGTTTTCTCCCTTGAGCGTGCAAAATAATTGTTTTGGTTTTTGTGGCTGGTCTTGTGAATTTCTTGTGAGTTGTAATGTAATTAACATCTTGGTAGTTTGATCTGCAGATAATATGGGGTATAAAAATCCACTTATGATTAGCCTAAAAGATGTGGAAATGTCAGTTTGTACACCTGTTATAGAGTATATATATGGTATAAAGATATCTATAAGTCTATAAGTACAAAATACTGCTAGTTGTAGGATTACTTTAAATGTATTCCTTCTGTGACTTTTCTGTCTGCCTTTTGGCCTAGTTGTATTTCCATAACAGTGATTAAGTTGTCATGAACTGGATGAAATTGAAAGCAACAACAATAGAAAATATAAGTTACCTTCCACGAAACATGTTGAGAGCTACAATATTTAACATGGGAAGTTAGATGACATCGCCACTGAATATGAATTAGAGTCCAAACTACAACGACATTATTATGATGCTCTATACTGTAACCACTTACACACAATATCAGGCTTTTGTGTAGGCTATGCAGAAAGTGAATACCTATTGCTTACACTTTTAGTGTTTGCCTTCTACATCCCATTGTAATTCTAATGTTATTGTGGTCCTCTTGTACTAAAGCTGCAGCTGACAGAATTTCACTCCACTAACCTGATTCTCTGAAAGACCGGTTCCCCGATGAGAGTGTCGAGTAGTTTTCGCTGGAAACAATACCTCCAATAGATTATTGATTTCTTTAGTAAAGCTGTAAATCCGCTCCAAGTGCTAATTCGTTGTCTTCATCCTCCCTAAAGAGAAGTTGTTTTTATCTATAAAGGCCACTTACTTCAGGGCAAAAAAATGCAAGAAGCCAAATCATCCCTCAATGCACGATAAGCATGTTGAAGATATAGGGCATCATATTTCTCTCTTAAAGACTAAGTCATGCCCGGCGTCTGTAGGATATATACTAAATCGTGAAACACGTAGTAATGTAGACTAGCAATTAGCCCAATTCGGATTAGCAGCTACTAATGCCACAGACCCTGAAAAGGAATCCTAATCTTGTCGCTATTTTCCCTTGGGGCAAAGTGGGCTTTGTGCCCCCTCTAAAAACTTTTAAACAAAAAAATCATAAGGGGGAGGGAGAACCGGGGGTGAACACGACTGACGTCATTCTTGGAGAGCGAAAGGGAGGTCTGTTAGAAAATGTCAACAAAGAGGAGAGGGTGCTTCTGCTCCTATTGATTTATCAGAATATGAGACACGCGGGCCAATGAGAGAGAGAGCAGAGCGAGTTTCATCATCTCAGTAATTATCTAATTGTGGGGCAAGCTGACTAGTCTTCCACGAGGGGGAGACGGCGGGGGAAGTCGTTACTGCAGCTCCGAACTTTGCAGAAGGTTGGCTTTAGTGTGTCACATCCATTACCTATTGACAACATTTAATGTGTGCTAGACAAAGGTGTAATGAAATTGACAACTGTTGCATATATCTTGCAACAACAAAAAAATGAAAGGAGAACATATTTGGATAGTACTGGGACCTGGTGCCTCACATGAGATATTGCATACATGTGCATTTTTAGTCATAATAAGAGAGATCGGACTGTCTTGCTTTCATCTGCATTATAGCACTTTCATGATATATTACAGCACACAAAACGATTAACTATCCATAAATGTTGATAACAGTAGCAGCAACAACAATAGGGATAATAATACTAAGTTATGAGTAATAGGCCTAATGGTGACAACATTAATATAAATAATTTAGCAAGGTAATGTTTTTTTTATTTTATTTTACTTGTTAGGCCTATAATAATTTGTACCGTTGTTATTATTGCTGATGATGAGGTTAGGGTTAGGGTTAGTCCAATAATAGGCCTGTAAAAAATAGAATGTGATTATTTGTATTTGTATTTTTGTATTTGTAATTAGACTGTAGAATAATTCCCATAGGCCTATATCATGTTTGTATGTTACATGTAACATGTTGTCTACTTGAAATCTGCCCTAAAAAACATATGCGTAATAGGCCTTGTGAGAAACACAGTTTAATTTTTGCTGTGTGTTGTAGTAGCCTACACGTAGAAAGCTACTATAATTCCCAGCTATACAGGCTACAAATATGAACTGTTGCCTTAATTAACAAATTTCAGTACAGTTTCAAGACAACGTTTGAAAAAATCCCTTATATTGCCTATATGTGTGTTCAATTATTGACCATTCGTTTTTATAGGAGGAATTGTTACCAGTACGTGTCTCTTAACTACAGCTTCTCAAACATTGTTTTGATTTGGACGCAACAAAGCTGAAGTGAACTTTGTAGCCTACGATGCGATGACTACTGTAGTGAATGTCCTGTCATTTTCAAGACCAGGGCAACAGAGTCAGTCCACTTCAGTCCAGAGTGCCGCACGAAGCCCTTTCCTGGCACTCCGCTCCGGGGTAATCATGCCACGGTGAGACTCAGGTCTGCCAGGTGCAGAAACGCTTTCACGATACGCAACCTTATGGCCATTTGGAGCTGTGTGTTGTCAACACTCAAAAACGAATATCCTACTGAATCTAGACTATACTGTGCCAACCTCTCCTAAGAGTAATTGATGAACTTCACAATAGCCTCTACATTTGTATTTATTTAAGACATTTAATAATTTTGACGTTATGTTTTTTTTTTGTTATGACTAGCTTGTACAAAGTAGGCTTATGCAAATAATATTAAGTTACACGTTGTAATAAGTTACAAACAATTCTAGATTAACTAAATTCACCGATTCACCCATTTAGTGAATATTGCTTATCAGCCGACATGGAAGCATGTGATAGTAAGATTAACAAAATAAGCATCTTCTTGGTTGAACCGTACAATAGTGTTGTTCCACCCCTTCTGAAATAGGTCAATTTAAAAAAATTGTATAGGACATCAACCTTATGAACTGAAGATGTTTTCGTCATCAAGTTTTTTCATGTGCAGTTGACTGTCGTTTTCTGACATTTGAGATACTTTGAATAAACCAACATTGGAGGGAAGATACTGGACATAAATAACAATTGTAGCAATGGTCACAATCATTAAACAAATATTTGACTGTACCAAGTGGTCGGCTGAGGGCTGAGTTCAGAGTATGAACGTGCTGGTCTGGCCGATATTAGAATATCAATAGACTAAAAATAGTATTGAAACTCACCAGACAGTTTGACAAATGAGAGATCTCTGACCAATAGGCTATCCTGCTGATACCAGCACCCGGTGTCCGGTTTCCTAACCCAGATCTCTGAATCAAGTGAAGGCAATAGTATTGTTCCAGATTACGTTTGGATGCGCCGAAGAGGTAAAATGTCAATGAGAGTGAAAAACAAGCTGCCTTGCTCTCTGCTAACTTTCCCTGGGCACCAGACTCAACTTAGCAGTGATTGGCTAGAGCGACGGCTCGACGTCACCTTCAAAGGCACTTGTGCACAGAACCGGGAGAAGCGCGTGCAGTCCATGCTCTCCAAACATATTTTTTATATATTTATATACGGTATATACATATATTTAATCCCCGTCCCCCTTCTAAACTCCAGTTTAGAAATAGACCTTAAACGAAGAAGCAGACAGTTTTGCCCATAAGGCATATTATTGAAAAATTATCAAAATACTCGTTTATATGAAAACTAGATCGTTTGAAAACATACAAATATCTGCTAATTTGATTAAAATTTAACGTTATCAATTATACGAGTTTACTCTTGTTACCCTTCACACATCTCAAGCAATAGGCCTTTTATTCATATAGCCTAGCCTAGTTTATGCACGTATACAATGAAAAGATTATAACAGAAAACAAACAAAATCATAAAACCACACAACCATAAAAGTTGGTATTTGGCTCCACATAGGCAGATATAATATGGGCGAGTTAAGCCGAGGCTATAGAATGAGAGCGCGAATGTTATTATTCGTTCCTTTGACGCATTTCGTCTAAAATCCATAACATTATGGCACAGCAAATGCGTTTATATTACATACTTGTGTCACCCTTTTTCACAATACAAACCCCAAGTTTACAATTTCTGACAACAAATGACATTTATTTTAAACATTTTAACATGTTTATAGATAGCATCTTTAAACATCACTTAGCGTATGCATTTTGTAGATGCATGCAACAATCTTGTCTATAAACACATATTTACAGTAACAGATGTTTGTAAAGTGACATGTACATTGGCTTGTATATCCTATAGGCCATTGACTGGACAGATATTTTATGATTTAACATATTGTTATAGACTGACTCTCTGCTTTCAGGTGTTTCGTTGACTACGGCAGGTGACTGCACGGTTCTCGCCGTTATCCTCCGAAACCGTAAAAGCTTTTACAAAAACTAGAGAAAATGCAATACCTAGACTTAAGGCCTAGCAGACCTTAAAAAAAAACTTTTTTATTCAGGCCATTTATTGGTCCATAGAAATACAGGCAACCTTCGGGTTACCTCTTACAAAAGGCCAGGCTTAAAAGCTCCTATGGTCACATTTCACAACCTTTGATGTTTGTGTCAATTTGAACAAGACGGTGAGTAAATGGGCAACCGCACCATCGTATGTCTCTCAGGAAGCGGCCGGGTGCGCGCAGGTACGGGGCGGTCTGGACTGGCTTTGCTCGGGCCATTATTTGGAGTAACCACTATTAAGAAGCCACGAAACTGTGCAACGCAGCAGGGTTCTCGACATCCGCGCTGGAAACCGCACGGCTTCGCCTCTCTTATCAGGCTGTCAATAAAACGAGACGGGAAGCAGCGGGCCGGGCCAGGTGCTCCCGTTCCCTCCCCACACAGCCCGGCTCTCCTGAAACCGATCAGGCGTGAACGCAAATCTGTCCAGCCGGTCTTCCCTCTTCCGTCACCACGCTTCCAAATGCATGCAGCCACAACACCAGTCTCTCTCTCTTTCTCCCTCCCTCCCTCTCCCCCCTTTTTTTCTCTCTCTCTCTCTCTTGTTCTCTCGCTCGAACAAAAATATTGTCATGGGCATACAGTATCCTAAAAACACATAAATAATATTGGTTATTTTGCCCCTCTCCTACTACAATCTCAAGAATAGGAAAATAAAGGTTTTCCAAAGACGAGGCTGTAGCTTCTTAGGGAATGCCATTCTCTTGCTCGTTCAGACTGATCAAATGTAAAACAAATTCTGTAATGATCGGCCTCTGCTCTCTAGCCAAGCAGAACATCATGCCACCGGATGCGTCACGAGCTGCTTGTTTACTGCCGCTGTTGCACACATCTAAAAAAAAGTCCAAGGGAACGAGCACGTTACCGGAAAGCTAAGAAATCGTGGAAATAGATGAAGCCGTTAAAAGGCATTTCATCCATCTAGTCTTGGATTGATTGCAATGGCTGTAAGGTAGGATATGCCTTGGACAGGCTTCATGTTAAACTTTTTGGGCCTATAACTTGTGAACTGCCATTGCCCATATTTTGAGGTCTAGTCAATTTGACATGTAGCCAATGTCGTTTTTCTGTCGTTTAACGTTAATCGTTTAGTAAAGTTTAATTACAGTGATCAAATATTTTGCTTAATTACCATCATTGCACTCAAACTACTCAGACAGCTGGCCATTGGCTGTCTTCCTGACACTATCTCGAGTCCCTGACTTTTATCACCTTGTCCTCGCGCTCGGGTATGGACACTGTGGACGTAGATGCTTTAGAAATAAGTGATTTCCTCCTCCTTTCTCCTATTACTCTCTCTGTCTATCTCTTCTCTCTCTCTCTTCCCCCCCTTCTTTCTCTTTTTTACTATCTCCCTCCCTCTCTCTTCTTCTCTTTCTCTATCTCCTGTGTGAAATGTTTTAATAAGCACATACAAGCTCTGTGTGGAAGGCTTGATTTGTTGTCTCCCACTCAACTCTCCGGCCCTGGATCGAGACATTAGCCGAATTCCCCCGGGGTGATTGGATGCAATTTGTCCGGAGTAGACAGGCACGTCCTGGATGTTAGGAATTCACTTTGTCTCGACTTGACAAGGCTGACTTCGATCTACAATTGCATCTGAAAGCGCAGCGAGCGGAAGGATCCCCCGCCATTATGCGCTCCTCTCCTCTGCGAAATAACAAGATCCTCCATTTGCGAACAAATACTCGTGTAACAATTCAATTTGTGACACCTCTGATCTACGAACAAGGCCTACATTTACACTGTAAGCGCTGTAATTGCGGCGGCGCACTTGGTCAGTCCACCTATGCACAGTCGAGAACGGCGTCCAAACGAGTAAATAGGTTCCAGATCCCTGCCCCTTAAAATTAGATTAAAGATTGACAGTGGGTTGGATAAAAAAAAAAACAGTAGATTGACACCTGCCAGACAGACTCCCGTGTGATTGATTGTGATGCTTCATGCTGGACACAATAATGCTGCGTTTTGCGCGAGGTTGTGCAGGCGCATTTTTTACTGCTCTGCCAGGCGAAACTGAAGTCAGTGTCCATGTCGCGCTGCGAGCTGACAGGGGAAAATGGGAGCTAACGAGGTTGTCAGATGTCCTGACAAGACAAATGAGAGCTCGTCACTCCCTGAGCTTTAATAACGTTTAATGGAAACGTATTGCACCGTTCAAAATACACGTGCTTGGCTTGCCTCTCCGAAGTCCGGCGCGAGTGGACGCGGCGACGCAGTTAATTACGCACGGTGAGGTAAATTACGCGTCCGTGAAAGGTTGTTGGCCCGAATTCAACTCCATCACCGTATCCATGACAAATGCGATTTATTTCTTAGGGAATATTTCAACCCAGCAAATTAGTCTGTTTTGGTCTTTTCAAGATTATCACTCAATAAAGAGAACATTTGTATTGTTGAATAAACCCCCAAAGACAAGTGTGAGAGATACCAGTCATCAAAAATCTGAACTCCGTTATTGATTGTGGGCTGGAGATATCATATAATATATTTATATGAGGATCCCAAATACCGGTAGATGCTCTGCAGTTAGAGCACCAATAGGAAGGTATAGAGTATGTAAGTCAAGACTTATAAAAACAGCTGCCTATATCTTCTCCTCAAATATCCAGCTTCCCAGACTCCTGTCATGTACAAAAGCTCACGAGATCTTAGAATTGTAGCATGACACACGTGTCTTTCCACTTGAATTCTGCCCCTTGGGATGGCTTGATTCCAGTGTGCTTGTCTTTATTTACAACGTGTGTTTGAAAGCTTTACGCACCTGTGGCTGACAATGTGAGCGCGAGAGGCGAGACACTTGCGATGCATGCTTTATATCATACAAATCCTCAAACAGATTCATTCACGCCCTGATAATTAGAGACCAAAACACATAGTTACTGGTAGCCTAAGTTTAGAGCGCGTCGCGGTGGGAGGGTGGCAATTACACGAGCTTTTGTTTAACTCTAGTCTAGCATAGTACCTTTATTTACTCATGCTCCCTTCTCCCCTGATGAAGGGGGCGGAATGAAGGAGGGGGTAAAAATAGACATAATTTCACTAATGACATCACCTGCCCTTTGGCGCTACTCACAGCCAGGACTCTACCCTGCCCGTGTCTCAGCGGGGTCAGGAATGAAGGCCGCGGCACCTGCATCCGAACAGCATTGGATCCGGCTGGAGACACAGAGGAAGGTAATTACACTCTCAATCCTGCGGTACCACTGTAAGGCCAATAGTTCCCAATGTGTGTGTGTGTGTGTGTTGTGCTGCAGTCCTAGTTGAGGCCTACTTAAATGGGACTTTTCCTATATTACAATTGCATGCTTACGGCCCTTTATCGAAAACGTAACAAGAGTTAAAAAGAGAAAAAATATAGGGCACAGGGACCTCCAGTAGTCAAAAGTAGCACTGTGGCAAACCGGAGTGGGCTAAGCACATAAATGCGCTTGTTTTTCAAATGAGACGCATACACCGTTAGTCATTAAGCTGGGCTCCATATTGTTGCTCTGGGCGAAGTAGAGATGGGACATGAAAACACCGAATGTGACAAACTCAACGCGGATCGTCGTGATATGTGTAAATGGCCACAGCAGTGACACTGAATGTGAATTCATACAGATAACCAGGCCTATGTAGAAACAACACACACTAAATCAGGCAATAACGACGACAAACCGTCTGGAAAATGGAAGCACAGAGCTGCAAGAACTCACTTTGTCTCTCCTCCCCTGCCTGGGTGACAAGGTCTATCCTGAAGTAAACATTTGAGTATAATTGAGCTGATTGTTATTTACAAGTTCCGTACTCGTGAAAATAAAAGTCTACGGACATGGCATGCCAGCCTTATAATGACTTTCAGACCACTGGCAAGATATTATGCATTCATGTCTTGAATTTTAAAATATTAATATGCCATTCTCTCGACTATAGGACTAACGTAATGAATTATTGATGTGGGTATTTTTTTATCTCCCATTTGCTGTGAGACTGATCCGGATATGTCAAAAATCATTCTCGCCATCTTTAATTCAAACCTGTCCTGACCGTGTGAACGGTGTATCTCATCAACCTACAAAGAAGTGATGACCACAAGAACTCTGACCAGTGACTACAGACCGGAGAGGTCTGAGTATATAGCTAAAGTTTAAGTTATTTTCTTCCTAAAACCATGTTATGACAGGGCCTACGTTTAATCAGTCCGCTTCAGTTTGGATTTTATTTATAAAGTTTATGACGGTTAAACCTGGAAGAGAGTTGAATTCAAACCGTAAAATAAATTGTTCTCAGATCCGTTGTTAAACATATCCAAAATCAGGCGCGTAACAACAAGTCATTTTGCGCTTGCATTGCTTTGATATACTAGCGGAGACTACACGCGCGTTACGGCACAGGCGTCAGCAAATGTCTTTCAAACGTTTATTGTTGTTGTTGTTAAGATCCATCTGGTTATGGTCTTGGCTGAGCTCTCCCCTAATCAAGATTTTAATTAAAGATGCTTCAAGGGCATGGAGAACATGAAGGTAATGAAGACATACACAGATGCAGCGGTCCTCCTCCGATTCTGATGGAGGAGAAGGACCCGGTCGGTCGGAAATGTAAACATGCATAGAAGTTTGTATAAACTACGCTATGGGTTAATCCGTCGTCTTGAGAATAGAAGCACATTTCCTATTCGGTTAGGGACTCGCATCGGCCGAGAATTCGGTTCCGTGTCATGGTTGTTTTCATATTTCTTTGACATCTATTGATTTGAGGACAGCTGTACGGCTTTGTCGCAGGAGAGAACCCCGGTCACAACGCATTAGCGTGACACGTGAGCACAAGCTCCACATCTGAGGATCCCAACAGGCGCTGGAACGGCTTGACAGGGGCCATTACAACATAATAATTATAATGGAAAACACATACGTTTATTTAGTTTGCCAGAGCATCGGTTTTTGTTCTTTACAAAGACAATTGTGTGAATCAGATTTCACGGGTTACATCAATCATGACCAAATTAGGTATATGTTAATGAGCTTGAATGATTTTAATACGCTGTATAAATATTTAGGACTGAAGCAACCTAATCTAATCTAGCCTTTAGAAGCACCACCGTTTCATTTTCGAAATACATCCTTGTTTGTTTAGGAGGCTCTACCTTGGATCTATTCAATAAAAAGAAATACCGTAGCCTAGGAAAGATTTTGTGGGTAAAGCTGAAACGATTATGCTTTTATATTAGCTACAAAATGGACCTATCTTTTTTTTTTTTTTTTTTTTTTTAACGTTTTAGAGTTGTTATTTTGTGAAACAGGACTTCATGGTCTTTAGTGTCAAGTTGTGGCACCCAAGTAAAGCCGTAATCATAATCCTTAGATTCTATTCAGATTTTGCCAATAACAGGCATTTGATATTCATAACAATCCATCATAATTATTATCGTCATTGATTATCAAAACGAGCAAACGCCCACCCTATCCCCTCACCCGCATAGACACTGACACAGACTCAGTTATTCAAATACACTTGTGGGAGCTTTTAGAAAGTTTACTGCGAGGGCTTTCCCAACCTCTGATTTGGTCAGGAGAACAGATGGACCGGACACTTAGCCAGAACCCCCCACATATTGTTCTCCAGCCCGCCCCCTCCCCTAGACGGGGGCCAGGCTCCATTCAGTGGCGGTGGTATTTCAGTGTCTTCGAACCCCGACAACTCGTTTTTAACAAATCAGCTACCCACTCTTATACCCTGAACAATGCAGCAAGATTTAAAGATGGTGTGACTCCTCCCCCGCTGGCAGAAAAAGGCTATTTTGGGCATTGAAACGATGATTTACGTGTAGCGAGTTTTTGACCTGCTGAAGTCGTTCACCGGAAGCAAGGCCCGGTACACTTAATTTTGAAGCCGAGAGTTTGTAAGGCCAGTCCTATAGGTGATCTCCAATAGAACCACACACACCACCATACAAACGTATGCAAACTTAACCTGAGACACACTTTGTGTTTTACCAGTCATAGTCATTTATCTGATCTCGGCACAGCCAAAGCCACGGAATGGATAGGCTACAGGCCTACAGATCTCGAACTCACTCAACGTTTTGTTTCAATTTCGCCTAAACGATGTCAGCCTTTATCTACATCAGATTTTACAGCAAATATTATTTAGTCAGATATAAATTGAAGTAGCCTAGTCGATTAAGAAACTGTACAGGCGATTTCCTACACATTTTGTAATGATGAACGAAAATGGTGCACAGAAGTGTTTGATGGAAACGAACTATGTCAGTTTGCATGAAGTGATCTCCCTCATTCTTTGGCCCGCGAAGTATGTGTGGAGAGAATTCAGGTTGTTTTTTCCATCCGGCTACTATTTCCAAAGCTTTCCACTTGTGGAGCTCGCGTGCCCCCTAGCGCACGGTGGAGGCACAGGGACTGTGTTGCATTGCAGCCTGCACGAGCAAGGCTTATAAATTCAACCGATTATAGGTTTCAGTCATGCGGTTGCTAACGCCAAATGTTTAGATGTTTTGTGATCACCGTAGGCTGATATTGAAAAAAGTCTTAGATTTACACAAAAAAAGCGACTCATAATATTGATCAAATTTGTTTAGAAATAGGAGTCAAATGTTTGGCATTGGCTGTAACAGTATAGGCTACAATCGTTTGGGAAGTCAACTTATCCTACTTGTCTAACCCACCGTGTACTGTAATGATCTCGTGTGGGAGGCCACTGCGTTAGAGCGCGTGGTGCTGAACCGACAACTCTCAGTAGGCTACAACCAGTTACATAAGTGATATTAATTAATTAAGCGTGTTGCGATTTGATCTCCTCTGTCCATGTTGATTCTTCAGTATATTATTTTTTTTGAATGAAGACGAAAATGGCCAAATAAGTTAGCTTTTAGAAAAATTTCGACTGTCGTCTGAATTTTGAGTTAACAACCAGATTTGAGCCTACCACAAACGTCGAAATCACCAACTGGTCGTTCACGTTGGTTATGAGTCTGGTACGGTTATTGAAATAAACGAAAGCGTTTCAACTAGCCCTCGCTATTTTCCGTTGACTGACCGTCGGGCAATGCTACTCCGATTCTATAAATAATTTATTAGGAGTCTCAGCCAACGTGGGTTTAGCCATGGAGCGGACTATTTTCTGCACTGGTGAAGAATCGTTTAGGGCACGCGTCAGGAGAAGTTCATTAAGCCCAGTCTCGCATGGGCGCTGATAGGCCTTTTCCTACAGCATTTAAAAGAAATAGCTTATGCCCAAATGGAAAAACAAAAGAGGACGACTCGTCACCTTCCACAGTCGAACAGCCAAAGGAGTTCGAAGTATGATATTCTCGAAATTACGCAAACGCTTAAAGAATTATGAGGTAATTTTTTATCTGGTCGCGAGAAGGAAAATGTCAGACACAATGAAAATACTCTTCTATGCTTTCCCGTTTTTACTTAGAAAGTTGAGGCAGTGGGTAGGAAAGTCGGTAGACCCCAGAGATGTTTTTGCTAGGTCCTGTTGTAAATGTGTTAAATCATGTAGGAGACTATCTCAGTCGCAAGTTGAGAGAGCAGGTCAGGCTGACCTGTGTGACCAGGTTATGTTCATCTCTATCTCTTATTTCCCTCTTGTTCTTTATCCCTCTTTCCTTCCCTCCCTCCCTTCCTCTCCTGGGGGATCCAGGCATTTACTTGACAATTTCTGCCTTTAAGTGCATGCTTTAAGTGCAGTGTTTTATCTACACCTAAGATATGCCTCAGACTGTGACAATTTAACAGGCAATTTAACTGAGCGTGTGTTAGCGAAGCTGTCTGACTCTTACACACTGCCAAAGCACCAAGCAATGATGGATGTAGGCAGTTTGTGCTTCGAACACAAACAGACACGTTCACAACACACACACACAAACAGAATCCTGCCATCTTTCCGTAACACGAACCATATGGAGCTGCCCAGAGCCAGGGCGGCTCCATTAAGAAGGCATCTTGAGCAGCGCTGGAGCCAGGCCTTTCTGGAGCCAGTTCGCCCAGGCCCGTCAGGGTGAGGAACCAGAGGTGTTCGTCATCCCTCTCTGGGTGCCGTCGTCCTGCAGGGGGGGCAGGGGGGGGGGGAGGCTGGCAGGGCAGCGGAGCACCTGGGTCTGCTACCTCCAGCTGGAAGGGGGGGGACAATCCAGTCCCCAGCCCAAGGGAGGGGCAGGGATCCTGCAGCCAAGCCCCTGACACCACCCTGGCTGCTGGAGGCTGGTGCTGGGGGAGGGGGAGCATGTTTTTCAGGAGATAATGACAAATATTCTTTATTTTACGTCGTGGACATGCAGAGGGTGGGGACGAGGCCGCGAGGGGGGTGGCGGGGGGCGGGGGGGTACCTGGACACAGAAACACACCATGATGTGCACACGCTTTTATTGAAATCCACACAAATCTATGCGTTCATACATTTTCAGTTCCTTCCGTCCCTCGATTCGAACGTCATCTCGCACCCACACACGTGGAGTCCTCCCCCCCCATCTGCTGTAGCACTGTCCCCTGGTTACACACACTCAGACTGGAGACAGGCCAGGTCAGGCTGCTGTGATCAGGCTGCTGTGGTCAGGCTGCTGTGATCAGGCTGCTGTGATCAGTTTGCTGTGGTCAGGCTGCTGTGATCAGGCTGCTGTGATCAGGCTGCTGTGGTCAGGCTGCTGTGGTCAGGCTGCTGTGATCAGGCTGCTGTGGTCAGGCTGCTGTGATCAGGCTGCTGTGGTCAGGCTGCTGTGGTCTGCCTCACAGACATCTCCGCCTGGATGACCGAGCACAACCTCCAGCAGAACCTCGCCAAAACAGAACTTCTCATCATCCCGGCTAAACCCTCCATCTCCCATGATCTGTCAATTACCCTGGGATCTGCGACGGTGACCCCCTCATCCTCTGCCAGGAACCTTGGGGTTACCATGGATGACGAGCTCTCCCTCACGGCCCACATCGCCGCAGTCTCCCGGTCTAATAGATTCATCCTCTACAACATCCGGAAGATCAGGAGATACCTGTCTGAGCACTCCACCCAGCTGCTAGTCCAAGCACTGGTCCTTTCCAAGTTGGACTACTGCAACTCGCTGCTCGCTGGTCTCCCAGCATGTGCAACCCGCCCTCTTCAGAGGATTCAGAACGCAGCGGCCCGCCTGGTCTACAATCTACCCAGACGCTCCCATGTTACCCCGCTCCTCATCTCTCTCCACTGGCTACCCATCAACGCCCGTATCAGATTCAAGACCCTGGTACTGACCTTCCGAGCAGTGAACGGGACTGCACCCGTCTACATCAAGTCTCTCCTGCAACCTTACACCCCCACCCGTCACCTACGGTCTTCTTCAGACAACCGCCTGGTGGTCCCACCACTCAAGACTGCCCGGTCCCAACACAAGCTCTTCTCCTGCCTGGCCCCCCAATGGTGGAACTAGCTCCCCACCTCCATCAGGGACACTGACTGTCTCCCCACCTTCAAGAAAAGGCTCAAGACGCACTTGTTCCGGGAGTACAACGGCACTTAAGAATGCTTGGCTGGACTTGTTAGTTAGTTTCCTCCAGGATCACAATGACTCTTATTGAGTGACTTGTTGCTCTTTTAGGTTAGATATAACGAAGTTAAGTCTTGTACTCGCTGTGAAATATTTTTACTGTTGATTGTTCTTCTACAGGTACAGTCCTGCACTTTTGTGGTTCATGTTGTTTAATTTGTAACTTGTATAACTGCATGCTCTTATGGGTCTTCCCTTTGGCACTTGTTTAGCTTTTCACAATGTATGCTTCATGTTTTGGCTACTTGCAATGTTTGGGACTATCTCGTTGTTATGATCAGTGACCTATGCTCTTTTGTAAGCTCTCTCTTGGAAGTCGCTTTGGATAAAAGCGTCTGCTAAATGAATAAATGTAAATGTAAATGTGGTCAGGCTGCTGTGGTCAGGCTGCTGTGGTCAGGCTGCTGTGGTCAGGCTGCTGCTCTGGTCAGGCTGCTGCTGTGGTCAGGCTGCTGCTGTGGTCAGGCTGCTGCTGTGGTCAGGCTGCTGTTCGTCAGGCTGCTGTGACCAGGCTGCTGTGGTCAGGCTGCTGCTCTGGTCAGTCTGCTGCTGTGGTCAGGCCGCTGTGATCAGACTGCTGTGGTCAAGCTGCTGTTCGTCAGGCTGCTGTGACCAGGCTGCTGTGGTCAGGCTGCTGCTGTGGTCAGTCTGCTGTGGTCAGTGTGCTGTGACCAGGCTGCTGCTGTGATCAGGCTGCTGTGGTCAGGCTGCTGTGGTCAGGCTGCTGTGACCAGGCTGCTGCTGTGATCAGGCTGCTGTGGTCAGGCTGCTGTGGTCAGGCTGCTGCTGTGGCTAGGCTGGATCACATGTTGTTAATGTCCCTGTGCTTCTTCAGGCAGTCAGGCAAAATGCTCACTTAGCTCAGCCCTGCAGCAGAGAGAGCAGCAGACATGACAGTGTTTGTGTGTGGGGCTGCTTGTTTGCATGTGTGTACGCTCGCATGTGTGTCTTCCTCTTAGCATGTGGCAGTGTGACCCCACAGTGTGCAGAAGGTGTGAGGGATATCCCATAATGCCATCTGACTGGCACTTTGGACTAGAGGAAAATGTCACCCAAATGATGACCCACAAATCAAGAGGTCCTCAAGGGCCAGGACCGTTACAGAGCCAGGGTCTGGAGGCAGTGCAGTCCACCACCAGCCTCTAGCGCACACTTAGCACAAGGCTCAACAACAGCCTGTAGGAACGTCACATATCCTGTCTGTGGATGATTCACACTCTGTCGAGGGCAGTTTAGCATTAGCATGTAAAGGCTAACAGTTCCAAGGGGCCTTGTTGGGATGAGTCAGGGTGATTGATGATCGTGTATTGAGTAAGAGGGGGACGAGGGGAGCGGGGGGTGAAAGTGTGACCTTTGCTGGGGGAAGAACCACAGGGGCCTCTTGTTAATCTGAGAGTCTCCTCCAGGATTAATTAGCCCTAATCTGTTTTTAGGCCCATGGGATTATGGGAAATGTCCTCCAGTGTTTTGCTGTGGCGTTCAGAGTAGGGAGGGAGGGAGATAGTACGATAGCCTCTTGCCCAAACGATAGTAAGATGTGTGTTTGAGGAGAAGAGAGGAGGGTGTGGTCCTGTGTTATTGTGCCCTTGGCTGGTTCTGGTGGGGGGGGGGGACCCTGTGTACCCCCAGTACCCCTGTGACAACAAGCTTGGGCCCCCTTGTGGCCCCCCCTAATGTAGAGTCTGAATCATTATAAACATGGTCTTGCCTGTTAATGCCTCCAATGCAGTGAAGAAAACAAAATGAGAACCATCATGTTAAATGGCCCCAGCCTACTCCGCTAGTACAAACAGACTAAAACCTTGACTCCTTCACAGCTGCACATCCATCCACAAGGCAAGATCATTTACATGTTCATTTCTGCGGGGGGATTTGAACCTGCGCCCTTTTGTGCTGAAGTGAAATGCTCTAGCCACTTTTGAAAAAGTTTCGAAATAAATATTACAAAGGGTTAAAAATTATTTTGGGATAAAAAGTTTAGAAAAAAGGTTTTGAAAGGTTGAAAAAAGGTTTTGGAAGGTGAGTGAATGATGTGTGTACTTTTGCCATCTCTGATCATCACACACACACACAGTCACTCACATATATACTAAACACACACATTCACACACACATACACTACACATTCACACACACACACACACTCTAGAAACTGTTCTGTTTAGCCAACAAAACCAATCAAATTGGCGGTGGTGAGAGGGGGGTGGGGGTGAAGACTGGAGGAGAGGGCTGGGGTGAGGGGAGGGAGTGGAGGGGGGGGGGTCAACATAATGTTGTTGCTCACTGCTCCATTATGGAGCCTGTGGGGGTAGAGTTATAGTGCTTGAGGGGACAGGGTTATAAATGAGAGTCTCCAAGGAGCCTCACCTCAGTCTGTCTTCTTCTCAGGGTCTTCATTATGACCTGTCGGGACATAAATTGAAATTAAATTGCCATGTTTATAAGCCTGGCAGTAAAACACAGCGTTAACTGCTCTGCCCCCCTTCACTGTTAATGGGTAACAATGACCGAGGAGATGAATTAAGGTCCTGCATAAAACAGTAATATAGGCTATCCCACACACACAAAAACACACACACGTACCCACAGAGACACACATAGACACACACAGTGGACAAAAACACACACACACACACACATACCAATGGAGACACACACACACAGACAATATCCCTCTTACGAGACAATTATAAAAATATCTTCTCCTGGGTTTGTCGTTACTCAGGTCATGTTCCGTGTTCAGAAGTTGCTTGAAGTTTTCTCTCGTCGTGAGGGCGACCTCAGGTTTGGCCAGAGAACAGGGCAGGGAACCCGGCTTGCTGACAGTGCAGGGAGCCTGGCTCGCTGACACCCACATAGCACAATAACAACCTGATCAGCTGTGTTCAGATTCCACCTACACTGTTCAGTGATCTATCCAGCCCCAATCTACACACTGGCCTAATGTATGCCTCCATGACTATAAATCGCGGACTTAATTAAAAACCAGGACCTCTCTTTGATCTAATTACAGAGAGAAAAGGTTATTGCTTCGATGCAATTTTCCAAATAGGATTCCTTCACAGTTATTAAGGGTCTGTGTGTCGTTTACTGTCTCAGATTTTTCAATCTGGAAATGGCCCCTGCGACAGACGTAATGACTCGCGGAAGAGGGCCTCATCTCGATAGGGACCTGACGAAACCATTTGTCTGAGACAAGTGGAGCGCACGGGAACGGGGAAATGTCACAAGAGGTATCCCATGATTGCCTCCACTTTACAGTCGTCATTAAACAGAGCAAAGGTTTCTTTTCTCTTCCGCGGCAGGGATGAGAAGTTTATTAATCTATCTGGAATGGTGGGGGCGGTGAGTTATTATAATTATGGAAGTTCATGAGAAGGAGGGAAGGAGGGAGGGAGAGAGAGAGAGAAGGAGGGAGGGAGACAGAGAAGGAGGGAGAGGAGGAGGAAGAGGAAGGATTGGAGGATGGAAGCCTACTGACACTTGAGATGTTTTTTTCAAAAGATTGCTTGAGTCAAATCACTCTCCCTCTCTCTCATCCGTCTCTCATCCCTCTCTCATCCCTCTCTCTCTCACCGCTGTCAGAGTAAATATTCAGGCAAACTTTTCTATCTCTGTGTCCTGTTAACCCTGTCCCAGACTGAAGCTTGACTAAGATCTAACCTTTTCAAAACTCAAATCATGGCTGTCATGGAAACTGCAGCTGGACTGGACTTACAAGGTCTGCTAAATGACTCAATGTACTGCAAGGTAATTAAAACATAAATAATTGAGAAGTCATTGTTGCACTGAATTATTCTTTTTGTTCAGGGTTCTTGGTAGCTGTAATGTGGTTACTTCACGATGTGCCTGGTTAATATAGCCCGTTCTTTGATCCTGACAGAGTACTGTTCCAACCAGCCTGTTTCTTCACACTGAACATCACAACATTGTCAGAACTACTCACTTCTGATCCTTGATTTTCTGCTGGACTTTCTATAGGCACTGGATCTTTATGAGGCTTTGGATGAAAACGTTTGCTGAATCTATGACATCTACATGTCCTGTTATGTGACAACATGGGCCCTTGTCCTTCACCAACGTCTGGGACAAAAGAGGGGATTACACAAGGGTGGGTGTAGCTCAGCCAAAGAGAATCCGACTACAGATCCAGAGGTTCAAATCCCCCCTGTAAATCGCTTTGGATAAAAGCATCAACTAAAACAACCTAAACTAACCCTCCCCCATTAACCTATCAGGATAGGAACACACCCTCCCCCATTAACCTATCAGGACAGGACCACACCCTTCCCCATTAATCTTGATATCAGGCACCCCTCATTCCACATAAACATGGTATTATTACTTGATGACAAGCTGGATCTCAGCAGTGTTCACCCAAACCAGGGGTGAAGGCTGGCACTGAGGCACAGAGCAAGGGTACAACTACAGTTCCATGAGACTGTACTCTGGACACTAATGCCCTGTGTCTCCTAGCATAGGGGTTTCTTAATCACATTAACCAAATGCCTTGTGCAGTGTGTGTAATCTCATGGTAGGATGAACACCCACTGCTAGATCCTTTCCCCCCCCCCTCTCCTCCCTTCCCTCTGCCCAAACCACCACTCATTCTCTTCTTCTGTGAAATATTCATGTTGAAAGCCACTCCTCTCCTCCGCCGCCCACCCTCTCGGTCTCCGCTACACGCTAGCGCTCCGAAGTGTTCATCCGTGCTGGGATTGTCTTGGTGCGATCCTAACTTCACCAGACCCGTCAAATGCTGTAGGATAAGTTTCAAATACTGCGCTGTTCTGTTGTAGACCGCTGCCGGACACGCATGCGAAGGATTAAAATCGCTGAGACAAATGTGGGATCAGCTTAGGTTGAACACCGTTTTGATCTATTTTCAGGTTGATTGCATTCTTATAGCAAACACGTAAAACAGCTGGAAAAATCGATTTTTATTTCAGGTCAAAAAGACATCCCCTGACTATTAGGTGGAATGACACTATTACTGTAATGGTGAGATGAGATCTGAGAGACAGAGGGAGAAGCAAGTCTTACTGGGAAAACATGTGGATTTTTTTACCGCTCTGCAATACACTGATTCAAATTGACTGGGCGAGACTAATTTAAATAAATTAAGTATTCATTAATTGAATAAAAAGGCCATCTAGCCCCAGGGTCCTTTTAAAATCAAAAACGGGGCTGTACTATTTATGCAAAACAGCAAAGTGCCATGTGTTGGCTTATTATGCAAATCATGAATGACAAAGTAGGCTACATGATCTCCTGCCCAGTACTGGATTAGATATGACAATGTCAGCAAGTTGTTTCCAGGATACACAGACTCGAATATTCCACAGAGTAGCATTATGGGAAACATGTTAATTAATGTAATTATAATTTGACAAACGTCTTACTATGTCTCGTTACATTTGTTGAAGAATTGTGTTTGTTTCTTTCTCTCTCTCTCTCCCCTCCCTCTCTTCTCTCTCTCTCTTGGTCTCTCTCTTGCCTTCACACACACACACACGTACACACACACGCACACACGCACGCACAAACACACACACACACACACACACACACACACACACACACTACAAATATGATCTACAAATGTATCCCAAAGCAAAAAACTATTTAAAATACGGAAACAAAACGTGTTTCGATTCAGACAACTAAATCCAATAAATGAATTAATCAGGGATATGTAATTAGAGAGTTAATTGACAAGAGCTCAACAATGTTGGCAGCCCAGAACATACCACGGGACTGTGAGTTTGCGTGTCAGCTTGCTACGTGGCGTCCATGCCCGTCTCATGTTACGGACAGCTAATGGACCAATAGCAGCGACACTAACAACAAATGAGGCAGATCTTGAGATGAAACCGACTTTATGAGTGGCTGTGCATAAAGTTACACGAAATAAGTTCGGTAGTGCGCAGTGGTGTCCCGTAGCAACCAGTCGGATACGTTTGAAGCGAAAGTACAACCTAAAGGCGGGCTATAGCGGTTCTGAAATGACCTGCAATGTAACAAAACCCACTCTGACATTGCAGAAAGACTTGGTAGTTGGATACAGGGTTTCGTCAATACTGCCGCGCTTCGTAAAGTAAGAAAGATAGCCAGGGTTGTTGAAGTTAGTGTCTGGGGCAGGCTAATAACATTGCCTACATTTGTTGCTGTCTGTAACCTCGGGTTGTTCACATAGCTCCACACAGACAGCAGTACGTTCCTAAACAGCAGACCTGTAAACCCGCTGTAGGCTACTGATGGACGTGCGCACCTACGTGTGTGCCCTGCTCTTATGCAGCGGCGCAGTGTTCGGTAAACCCACACTGAGGAAAGATCGGGTCCACCACGAACCTGAACTAGCGAGGCCAGCTAACGAAGACAATCAGAGCCATCAGTTCGACCACGAGGCCTTCCTCGGTAAAGAGGAGGCTACGACGTTTGATCAACTAACCCCGGAGGAAAGCAAAGACAGGCTCGGGTAAGATTCCTTTGCTCGCCCCCTCCCCTAGGCTGGAGTCGTTCAAGTGAAAGATTTGCTCAACTTCATCCAGCTGTGACAACGGGGCAAGTCGGCTTCGTTCCATGATGTATTAGCAAGCTAGCAGGAACTTAGTCTCATTGTCTGACTTGCATTTGTCCGAAGTTCTGAGTGCTTTGTGGGTCAAAAACAGTGTTCCTATGGCTGTGTCGCGTGTGTTCCGATTTGAGGATATTAACATTTCACAACGGCCACCCAAACGAGACATCTGCATGCTACCGCATCTAAGATTCAAGATTCAAAGGATAAAACCGGAACATTATTATGCGTAAAAATGTCGAGTGCTCTGCGCTCGCACACATTCCCGGGTCATGATTGCCTAGTGTAGTTCTTAATTATGGATAATGCATTAAAGAGTCAGGAGGAAGTTTTGTGGTGTTGAGAAAGTTAGAGATACAACTGACAGAACGTTGTTAACTGCCTTTTGAATGGGTCTAGTAGCACTCAATGCTACGTGTCATGAAGACTGCCTCGGTGTTTTTCCCGTCGAGAAACATGTCTTTAACACTGATCCTCTGAAGTCGTGATCTGCGCCGCTCTGCCGAGATGACATGTTGGCACAGTTGTACACACGTTGGCTGAACTACACTTTGACTGAACTAGGCGTGGGCTGTGCTGTTGGCGGTTTTCCCCTCACTATCCCCTTCCCTCAAGAACTCTAGTGGGAGGGTCCACGTAACATCACAACGTGGCAACTTGCGATAAAAATAAGTTTCCCAGGGGTAGAACCCTTCTTTCCTGGGTAGAAAACCCTCATCACATCACTACAGGCCTCTCGCTAGAAAACCATAGAGTTGACTAATATGTAATTAGACAACTCTCTGGTTTTTATAGCCAACAGCAGCCAACATAGAATCCAGCTGATAAGTGATAGTGCTGTATTCCACTCTACTGACAGTTAATTAGTGTTTTAGGATATAGCCCTTCAATTTATTGGCTTTTGCTTCTTACCTTAAGTGCTTAGACACAACTTGAACAAAGAGCTTATCCACGCAGGACAGAGTGATCCCTGATGTACTGACTGACGGTGAATGCACTACCGTGTTTTCCGCAGTAAGATAGCTGACCGGATCGACGGTGACGGTGACGGCTTCATCACCATCGCAGAGCTGAAGGCGTGGATCAAGCGCGTGCAGAAGCGCTATGTGTACGAGAACGTGGCCAAGGTGTGGACTGACTACGACCTCAACAAAGACAACAAGATCTCCTGGGACGAGTACAAGCAGGCCACGTATGGATACTACCTGGGTGAGGATGGACCCACGTCACAGGACCTGCCTCACAGGCCTGCTGCACCCACGTCACATGACCTGCCTCACGGGCCTGCTGCACCCACGTCACATGACCTGCCTCACGGGCCTGTCAGACCTGAGTGTTTATATGTTTGTTTTCTCTCCTGCCGCGTCAGCCAACCCCGGGGAGTTTGAGGACACCACCGACCAGTTCAGCTTCCGGAAGATGTTGCCGCGAGACGAGCGGCGCTTCAGGACGGCTGACCTGGATGGAGACGCGGCCGCCGACCGCGAGGAGTTCACTTCCTTTCTGCACCCTGAGGAGTTCGACCACATGAGGGACATCGTGGTTCTGGTGAGACACAGGGGGGGGGGGGGGGGGTTCAGAGAGAGGAGGTTGGAGGAGAGAGAGGAGGGTGAAGGAGAGAGAGGAGGGTGAAGGGGAGGGTGGAGGTGGGGTGGAGGTGGAGGAGAAAGAGGAGGGTGGAGGTCTTTACCCTTGGGATCCTTTCCCTTGTTCTTGGGACATGTGGGAGACTCCATCTTCATCTGTGAGGAAGATCACTTCAGCAGGATGGTCTTCCTCCACTTGTCTTGTGTATTTCTATTTTTATTTTTTTGCAGACGCTCGACTTACAGTAAGTACAGGGACATTCCCCCGGGGCAAGTAGGTTGAAGTGCCTTGCCCAATTAGCCCTATTCCTTAACCGCTCAGCCATCTGACTCCTTATCTTCTTGTTTCAATGTGGATGTTTGGGAGTGTCTCCTCTGGGACAGTGTCCGCCCACTTAAGGTTACACTCCGAATCAGAGTTCCTCCGGCGGGGAAGGCAGTCGCGTGGCAAACACAGGCAGGAATGCACTAAGATTCTGTGTTCATTAAAGTTGGATTAGCCATTTGACACAGTTAAATATTAATAGTTAATTTTTTGCTGAAATGCTGCTGAGAGTATGTGAATTCCTGCTCGGAGCTAGATTATGGTGCTCCGTCCTAATGGGGGTGCGGTTACAATGGCAGACATTAATATGTGACAACTTAGTCAACTCCTTGAGGTTTAATGTAGTCTCTGAGGTGTGATGTGCTTAAGATATTTAGCCCTCTATAACACACACACACACACACACACACACACACACAGGGTTTCCTGTTAAGGTGGTGTACAGACCAGTCATTCTCTATGGGGTCTATAGAGCATCGGATACAAGAACTTGTGTGTTTGTATGCGCGGTCAGGCACCAAGTGGTCTGAATGAAACTTTAATTTGTATTTTTAATGAACATCTGCTTGTTTATTATTAGACATCCACTTGACAGGGGAGGTTAAGTGGTCATAAAGCATTTAGCAAGATTCAAACAAGACATGGAGCCTAAATCAGGAGAAAGGGGGGAAAGGAGGGGAGGGTTGGGTAGGGAGGGGTGAAGAGGGGAGGTGAGAGAGGGAGGGACGGGAGGGGAACAGGGGTGAGGAGGGGAGGAGAGGAGGGGTGAAGAGATGAAGTGAAAGAGGTAGGGAGGGGAGGGGAACAGGGATGAGGAGGGGAGGAGAGGTAGGGAGGGGAGGGGAACAGGGGTGAGGAGGGGAGGAGAGAGAGGGAGGGAGGGAGGGAGGGGAGGAAAACAGGGGTGAGGAGGGGAGGTGTGTGTGTGACCACCAGAGTGGTCATGCTGGTGCTCCAGTCTGCCAGAGCTGAACACGAGTGAAGAGGACAGGTACATCGACCTCGAGTACATGTCGAGGTGTCAGAGTTAAAACACTTGTCTTAAACAAATGAACCAAGTCAACAGAAAATGGTCTATGCTTCTCCCTTAACAACCTGGTGCTAGGAAAGGCCAGTCCAATCTTGAATTGCATCCATACAGTATCGCTACTGTACAAAAATGTCAGATAGCATCGCTACTGTACGAAATCTCAGCATCAGTACTGTACAAAATGTCAGATAGCATCGCTACTGTACAAAATGTCAGATAGCATCGCTACTGTACAAAATCTCAGCATCGCTAATGTAAAAAATGTCAGATAGCATCGCTACTGTACAAAATCTTAGCATCAGTACTGTATAAAATCTCAGCATCAGTACTGTACAAAATCTCAGCATCGCTACTGTATAAAATCTCAGCATCAGTACTGTACAAAATCTCAGCATCGCTACTGTACAAAATGTCAGATAGCATCGCTACTGTACAAAATCTCAGCATCGCTACTGTACAAAATCTCAGCATCAGTACTGTACAAAATCGCAGCATCGCTACTGTACAAAATCTCAGCATCAGTACTGTACAAAATCTCAGCATCAGTACTGTACAAAATCTCAGCATCGCTACTGTACAAAATCTCAGCATCAGTACTGTACAAAGTCTCAGCATCAGTACTGTACAAAATCTCCAACATCTCCAGGATGGCATCTCTTCCATGGGGGTCAGGCCAGCATCAGCAGCATATCTGTAATCGTTGTGTCAGCCCTGTGAAGAGCAGATCATCATAGCTCCACTCGTATTGCCTGGGGCCGGTAGCTGCTCCATGCAGGACTCTCTGAGACCCACTGACCCTCACGTCCCCCTTTGATGACATCATGCACTCTGACCTCAAACAGGAAACCCTGGAGGACATTGATAAGAACGGAGACGGCCATGTGGATGAAGATGAGTACATCGGTGAGTCCACAGGTCCTCCTTCACCTCATCTGATAACTGCTCACCACTGTTTCACACATCCTAGGTGTTCAGTAGGGGTGGGGTAAAAAATCGATTCACATTTGAATCGCGATTCAGTCTTCAAGCGATTCCCATTGATTCACAAATGTAAAACTTTTGTGAATCAATTTTTTCTCTCTCTCTCGATTTGTGACCCCAAGAATCAATTGGAATCATGAGGTACCAAAAGATTCCCACCCCAAATCTTCAGTCATGGATATGTTTTTCATAAACGGTTTCACTGTCATTAATTCCACTTTGGTTATTCATTTGGGCTGAAACACTTTAGCCCTGTCTCCCAGACTGATGAAGCTTAGTCTTAAAGTAAGACAGAAATTCAGCAAAGATCTTTCAGTTTAGGACGCCTGAATTGAGGCCAGTGTTGAGGGTTTCAGCGGCCCAGAGGAACAGCAGTAGCCTGGTGTTTTTCATGGTCTAATCATGAGTTCAAAGCTGTGTTGGTGGCTGACAACAGTGTTTCTGTGGTCAGGGGCCATTCAGGTCCTGTGTCCTGCTAGGTATAAAGCCTCCTTGGTTCTCTTGAAAGGCGCCATATCAATTCAAGTTAATGTTATTATTACGAAGGCCTTCCAAACCATAAACGTCCAGTTTTTATGGCATCTCCCATTGTCATGAGCACAGCTCAGTGGTAGAACATGTGACCGTGTGCTTGCTGGTTTACATCCCCTCGTGTGCTGATTTGAATGAAACGATCTGCTGAATTAATAGTTATGATTATTAATAATGACGTCCTTTCCCATGTGAGCGGTCCCTCCCTGACACTGTCGTTGTTGGTGGTCTTTGGACTTTATACACTGTATAGTAAATATATAACTGACCTTTTACTCAGCAAGTGGTTCCCTGGGTTATGACCTTGAGCCAGGTTGTAACATTAATAAACAGCTGTGATGAACAGCTCATCACTAACCTGCCGGGTGATGAACAGCTCATCACTAACCTGCCGGGTGTGTGTTGGCTGCAGCGGACATGTTTGCTCACGAGGAGGGCGGTCCTGAGCCTGACTGGGTCCGCACGGAGCGCGATCAGTTCTCTGACTTCCGGGACCTGAACAAGGACGGCCGGATGGACGTGGAGGAGATCCGCCACTGGATCCTCCCCCAGGACTACGACCATGCCCAGGCAGAGGCACGCCACCTGGTGTACGAGTCCGACCAGGACAAGGTTAGTCTGGGAGCCAGTCTGTCCAGACCAGGACAAGGTTAGTCTGGGAGCCAGTCTGTCCAGACCAGGACAAGGTTAGTCTGGGAGCCAGTCTGTCCAGACCAGGACAAGGTTAGTCTGGGAGCCAGTCTGTCCAGACCAAGCTCATGTTGAAATGTTTTATTTATTTATTGTGTTTTTTGTTTTAAATTAGATATTAGAAATAAAACAAATTTTAATGTATTTATAAAGAAGAAAAATGTAAGCAATTATAAAAAGACCTGAAGCTGGTCTGGCCAATCCCAAGTGTGTATGTGGGGTCAGGGAGCTGTGTGTGTGTGTGTGGGGGGGGGGGGGGGTCAGGTGTGGGGTGTGTGTGTGTGTGTGTGTGGGGGGGGGGGGTCAGGGAGCTGTGTGTGTGTGGTCAGGTGTGTGTGGGGGGGTCAGGTGTGTGCTGTGTGTCTCTCACAGCCGTCTGTGTGTCTCCTCAGGACCAGATGCTGACGAGGGAGGAGATCCTGCAGAACTGGAACATGTTTGTGGGCAGTCAGGCCACTAACTATGGAGAAGACCTGACCAAGAACCACGACGAGCTCTGAACAGGACTGGGAGAGGGGGTGTGTGTGTGTGTGTGTGGATATGAATGTGTTTGTTTATGAGTGCATGTCTTCGAGTGTGTGTGTGTGTGTGTGTGTGTGTGTGACAAAACAAAGCCTTAACACACTGCTGTGGTCAGCCAGTCGTGAACACTACAGATGATATCTGATGACTGGATGTGACTGGGACACAGACCCAAACCTGCAGTGACCACACAGGACAGGACAGGAAACTAAACGTCCGTCGGTCAAGGTCCACCTCGACCATGCTGGTCCAGTTCCCTCAGCTGGGATGTGTTGAACTTCTTGTGTCGTCAGTGTTGCCTTCCAGCCAGCCAGCGCCCTGGCCCAGCTGCTACCAGCCACTGTCAGACGTAGTTCCTGGATCTGGGTTCTGTGGTGTCCAGAACCCTCCCAGAAGCAGGCAGACATGAGGACAGGGGTCTGGGTCTTCAGGAGAGCCGTCTTGATTGAGGAGCTTTGACGGAACAACCTTGAGTCCTTCTACAACTGTAATTTATTGAGTTGTTTAAACTTGAAAGTGGTTTGTTGTGAAGAGCGTTACTGATATACCTTGTGTTTCCCTCCAGAGATTGCCACACTCGTTTGTTTATTAACATTTGATATAATGAGTGTATTTTGGGGCCGTCGGACTGTAACAGAAGTGGTGTCAATGTTTAAAGTGCTTTGTTTGATTACTTTTCTGAACTGTTACCAACATGTGTTGTCTTGGAAGACCTCTACACGTTCTTTAAATACACCATGAAAACGAGCTCGCTGTTTTTTTGGTGTTGGTCACAATCCTTTTCTTTGTTTATCAAGACATGCATGTGTATAATATTTGCTGAATATAGATTTTATGCCTGAGAATGAGTCTTATGTCCTTGTGAAAGCGTTTTTTTGTTTTATATTGCTGAGGGTTCTGACAGGAACTGATGTTGTGTGGGTGCAGAACTCTGCTTATCTCAAAACCTCTTCATGCTGTACATCCGAATTACAGTATGTTCTATGATGTATATTAGTGGGAGTTTATTTGTTGAAGAAAAATACACTTTCCAAAATTAGAACCGGTTTGTTCGTATATTTTTCACGTGAGAAATCGATAGTCACTTTCGTATAAGAATGCCAACTTCTAAAGGAGTTTTGGCTGTAGGATGGTGTGACACGCTGTTCCAGAGTTCGGAGGAGACTGTCTAGACTGCCGTTGTCGTGAGGGCCTGGGAAAGAGGCGTGTCTTCACACCAGTCCCTTCAGTACCCACGTCTGACCAGAGAATTACACAGATCAGGTGTCCTGGAGTAGGGCACACACACACCAGTGAGAACACACACCTGTGAGAACACACACCAGTGAGAACACACACACCAGTGAGAACACACACACCAGTGAGAACACACACACACCAGTGAGAACACACACACACCAGTGAGAAGACACACACCAGTCAGAACACACATACACCTGTGAGAACACACACACCAGTGAGAACACACACACACCAGTGAGAAGACACACACCAGTCAGAACACACACACACCTGTGAGAACACACACACCAGTGAGAAGACAGGGGACAGAAGGCTGAGCGGTTAGGGAGTCGGGTAAGAGTAGGTTGTTAGTTTGATTCCCTGCTGTGCCAAATGATGTTGTATCCTTGGGCAAGGCACTTCACCCGACTTGCCTCGGGGGGGAATGTCCCTGTACTTACTGTAAGTCGCTCTGGATAAGAGCGTCTGCTAAATGACTACATGTAAGACCTTGGACACTGTGTATTTTTCTTATTGTTTGCTCTTTCCCTCTCACGCTCACCTCCTTAACCTACTTCTAACACTCCCTCTTCCTTGCTCTCACTCTGCCTCCCCCTCTCCCTCCCCCCTCTCTGCCTCCCCCTCTCTCACACACACACACTCCAGCACACACACTCCAGCACACACACTCCAGCACACACACTCCAGCACACACACTCCAGCACACACACTCCCACACTGGCACACACTGCTCGGGATAATCTCGTTGAGTCGATGACTAGCTGTAGCCGCTGGCTGGAGCAGAGTGACTGTCACATGTGACGGAGGGAGCCACCCTGCCGCCCCCAACCCACTCGTGGAACCCAGAGAAGTGTGTCACGCACACACACTCACACAGCATACACACACACTGCACACTCACACAGCATACACACACACTGCACACTCACACCCCATACACACACACTGCACACTCACACCCCATACACACACACTGCACACTCACACCCCATACACACACACTGCACACTCACACCTCAGAGTGCATGTGCATGTTAGGGTTGTGTTTGTCAGGTATCAGATATCAGGAAATCAAGCAGAACCAAGTTAATTAAGAGTTGCGGGAAGTGAGTGTTTGTGTGTGCTGGGATGATGCTGTCATTAAACAAGCTACTGCTGTGGATCAGCGTTCCTCAGACTCTGGGAGAAGACCCAGAGCTCGTAATCTCCCAGGAGGTGCCAGGGTTGACGTGGTGAAGCCATACTGAACATTCAGGCTGTTTCATAGAAACGGTCTTGACATTTTCCTAGGTTTAGCAATTTCGTTAGAGCCAGTGAAATGTATTCCCACTCCACGCGTAAAGAATGTTCAATATTTAATATGAAAGATTTCATGTTAAATTATGTATTATTCCATTCGTATTTTACAGTTACAGGTATACAATTTATTCTGGCTTGTCTTGTAAACCACAGACCATGAATAGAGATGAGTTTACTGATAAATTAGTGTCTTCACTCATCTGATGTGTTTTAGAAGAATGTGTGACATGGAGGTAGAGATATTTGAATGTTCTTTTCTGCCTTTTGGGTCTTGATGAATCCCATTAGACTGTCTAATGATCTCACTCGGGGGTCAGTGTGGAGCCAAGCATTTGAATAACGGAGTCTGAAAATACTTAAGGGTTTAATATGGTTTAATATGTGCTTCAACTCAACATATGAGATGTGTCACGTGTCAGGGTGCATGTGTCACTGTGTGTGTGTATGGGGGGGGGGGGGTGTGTGTGTGTGTGGAGGGTTTGTGTGTGTTCACATAGCCTCGATGGCAAGCCTTGTGGTCATATTTAACAGCCTGCCCGCCTTGTGTTTACCATGGGCTCCTAATCACTCACACAGTATGTGTGTGTGTGTGTACTGTAATGCCCTTAGACGGTTCTCATATGAGTGTCTGTACAGATCAGGACAACCCCACCAATGATAATGAGCCCTCTGGGTGAAGGGGAGGAGGGGGGGGGGGGTATTGGGGTATGTCAATGTTTTAGACTACCCCCTCCCTCTCCTCCACCCTCCCTCCTCTGCCCTGCCTCTCCTCTGCCCTGTCTCTCCTCTGCCCTGCCTCTCCTCTGCCCTGTCTCTCCTCTGCCCTGCCTCTCCTCTGCCCTGTCTCTCCTCTGCCCTCCTCCACCCTCCCTCCTCTGCCCTGCCTCTCCTCTGCCCTGTCTCTCCTCTGCCCTGCCTCTCCTCTGCCCTGTCTCTCCTCTGCCCTCCTCCACCCTCCCTCCTCTGCCCTGCCTCTCCTCCACCCTCCCTCCTCTGCCCTGCCTCTCCTCTGCCCTGCCTCTCCTCTGCCCTGTCTCTCCTCTGCCCTCCTCCACCCTCCCTCCTCTGCCCTGCCTCTCCTCTGCCCTGCATCTCCTCTGCCCTGCCCTCCTCCACCCTCCCTCCTCTGCCCTGCCTCTCCCCTGCCCTCCTCCACCTTCTCTCTCTTCTGCCCTCCCTTTCCTCCACCCTCCCTCCTCTGCCCTGCCTCTCCTCCACCCTCCCTCCCCTCTGCCCTGCCTCTCCTCTGCCCTCCTCCACCCTCCCTCTCCTCAACCCTCCCTCTCCTCAACCCTCCCTCTCCTCAACCCTCCCTCTCCTCTGCTCTCCCTCCTCTGCCCTCCCTCTTCCGCCCTCCCTCCTCCGCCCTCTCTCCTCCCCTTCGCCCTCCCAACCCTTTCTCCTAAAAGAGACATCATGCAGCATCATACAGACTACAGTGTAGTCTGCCTAGTGACAGATGGGGAGAATCTCTGTGGAAAGTGTTTGTGTGTTTATTTATGATGAAAGACTTCCTGTTCGTCCTGGGTGAAGGTTCATAAACTGCTGGTGAGAGCAGTCTCATTCCACCAGTAACTAGACAGCAGGACTTCTCAGAAGCAGAAGAAGACCTTGACTAACCCACGTCTTCATAACCCCTCTCTTCATAACCCACTCGCCACGATTTGATCTTTCATCTCTCCCTCTCTCCTTTTCTCCTTCTCTCCCTCTCCTTCTCTCCATCTCTCCCTTTCTCCTCGAAACACATCCAATTTATGTTATTCTCCATCTCTCTGCTTTTCTTCTCATTTTCCCTCTCTCTCTCCCCCTCCCCCCCTCCCTCTCTCCATCCCGTTCTCTCAGTCCTCCTGGGGAAGTGGAGCCCCTGGGGGGTCATGTGTGTGTGTGTGTGTGTTCCTTGTGTGTGTGTCTGATGGTCTCCCTGGGCCCAGATAACCTCCGACCCCCTCTCCCCTCCGACCCCCTCTCCCCCCCGACCCCCCCAGGCCTCCACACTCTTTCATAACAGCCCTGTTCCTCTGCCCTGCCTCCGAGTCTCACGCACTCCTTACGTAAGACAGCCGCAATGTAAAGACGACCACATCCAGTCTCAGATCCCCTCGTTCATTACCGAGCAGGAGGAGAGAGTGAAGGAGGAGAGACTGAAGGAGGAGAGAGTGGAGGAGGAGAAAGTGGAGGAGGAGAGAATGAAGGAGGAGAGAGTGGAGGAGGAGAGAGTGGAGGAGGATGAGAGAGTGGAGGAGGAGAGAGTGGAGGAGGAGAGAGTGACGGAGGAGAGAGTGGAGGAGGAGAGAGTGGAGGAGTAGTCAATGATCTATTATTAGCCTCTGACGCGGGCTTTAGCTCTGTCCTTGTTCTTCTAGACCTAAGTGCAGCTTTTGACACTGTAGATCATGAGATTCTCCTGGAACGTATGGAGAACTATGTTGGGATTTCTGGTACTTCACTTCAGTGGTTCAGATCGTATCTATCTGATAGATCACAATATGTCCACTATGATGGTTGCTCATCCAGGAGCTCCATTGTAAAATACGGAGTACCACAGGGTTCAGTTTTAGGCCCTCTGTTATTTTCACTCTATATGTTGCCTTTAGGAAACGTAATTAGAAGTTTTGGGGTAGATTTTCACTGCTATGCAGATGATACTCAGCTATACATGTCTATAAAGCCGGGAGAATTTCCACATGCTATGGAAACCTGTGTTTCCGGGTTGAAAACTTGGATGACTGCAAATTTCCTTCTTCTTAATTCGGATAAAACCGAGGTTCAAATTTTTGGTCCGAAAAAACACCGAAATAATTTATCCCATCTAACCTTAGACTTAGACGGCGTCAAAGTATCTCAAAGCCAGCTGGTAAAAAATCTGGGAGTCACAATGGACCCAGACCTTTCGTTTGAGTACCATATTAAGCAAATCACCAGAACAGCATTTTTCCATCTACGTAATATTGCCAAAATACGAAAATTCCTCTCAAAGGATGATGCTGAAAAACTAATACATGCTTTTGTTACGTCCCGATTGGACTACTGCAATGTGTTGTTCTCTGGCCTCCCAATTACCTACCTAAAAAACTTACAGCGGGTGCAAAATGCTGCTGCTAGACTATTGACTAAAACTAGAAAGTTTGATCATATAACATCGACTCTTATTTCTTTACACTGGCTCCCTATCCAAGCCAGAGCTGATTTCAAAGTTCTACTACTAACTTACAAATCTCTGCATGGATTGGCACCACTGTACCTCTCCGGTCTCCTTGCACCCTATTGCCCCGCAAGGACTCTAAGATCTCAAAATGCCGGCTATCTGGTAATACCCAAAGTTAAGAAGAAAACTGCTGGAGGTAGGGTGTTCTCATATAGAGCACCTCTTCTTTGGAACAAATTACCCATCTCAATTAAGGAAGCTGATACTGTCTCGACATTTAAAACTAGATTAAAAACGTTCTTGTTTAGTCAATTCTATGATTGTTAAAGGGAAGTATGTGTGTACTTTCTATGTAAACCTGGGGTGTGTGCTTGCCTATGTGTGTATCACATGTAACTTTTAAATTTTAATTATAGCTTATGTTCACATTGCCCAGCTAGATGTTACAAATAAAGTAAACCTGTTACTGTATATTGTAAGTATTATTATTATAGTTCCGTTGCTGTATATTGTTACTGTTATAGTTTTTATTACTAGTTGGAGACAACGGGGGACTGGTTGTTTTCATCCTTATTCGTATAAGTATAACCTACTTTAGAGTTCTTTCCCCTGGAACAGATTTCATGTTCCAACTGAGGGGGGCTGTCGTTGTTTTGGTGTGTGGGGCTGCATCAAATACCCTTTTTGCTCTGTTAAATTGCTGCACTAGTCCACACTTGACCGGTGGGGATCTCATTCTATTATGACTGTAACTGTTAGCTGCTCCTGGCATTCTCTAATCCCTGCTCTCCTCTCTGTCCCCCCCCCACACATTCCCTGTGGTGTGGGGGGTTTGAGCTGTCAGGACCTGCTTGGTCGTCGGTCTGCCTACGCTGAACCAGGTCGTCACCCGGAATCCAGTCTCCATGACGGCCAACAGCGAGTTTCCCGGTCCCATCCAACGTCTATAAAGCCGAACAATGGATTTTGGTGTTTCAAAACCCATTGACACTGTATGACTATGTTTAGCTTGTGTTCTGCTCCTCTCTCTTACCAACCGTCTCTGGAGGAGGGGATCCCTCTCTGAATTGCTCCTCCCAAGGTTTCTTCCATTTTTTCTCCCGGTGGGAGTTTTTCTGGGAGTTTTTCCTTGTCTTCCTTGAGGGTTTAGGTTGGTTGAGGGGCAGTTCTATGGGCGCATGTGAAGCCTTCTGTGACATGCTTGCGTGTAAAAAGGGCTATACAAATACATTTGATTTGATTTGATTTGATTTGATTTGAGGAGGAGAGAGTGAAGGAGGAGAGAGTGGAGGAGAGAGTGGAGGAGGAGAGAGTGACGGAGGAGAGAGTGGAGGAGGATGAGAGAGTGGAGGAGGAAAGAGTGAAGGAGGAGAGAGTGACGGAGGAGAGAGTGGAGGAGGAGAGAGTGAAGGAGGAGAGAGTGAAGGAGGAGAGAGTGGAGGAGGTGAGAATAGGGCCCACAGGCCCACGTCAAAGGGCCCAGTCTCTGAACCTCCTGTATGCTGCATGCTGCTGTGGCAGAACTACACTGTATACTTGACTGTGATTTAGATTTATTGTAGGAGGTAGATGTTAAGAAAATGACTTTAATCTCCTGTTATTGTAGACTGTTTCATAGTCTAGCAGATCAAGTCTTGGGTTCTGGGGGATCCAGAGGCTGCGTTTGATGTCTGTGTGCTTTGGCAGGCACAGGGGGCACAGGGGGCACAGGGGGCACAGGGGGCCACAACAGCACAGCCAGCAGGGAGACCGTTTGGATTCAGATTCTTTTAAATGTATAGATCGTTGCCATGCCTGTGAGAGTGTGAATCCATGTGCGTGTGGGATCTATACCGGCTTCGGTTTGCGTGTTTGCAGTTTCTGATGACAAAGCTTAAAGTGTTCCATCAATCTTTAATATGTCACCTGGCGAGGGCTCACTTTCAGGAGAGGTCAGCTGTTACACACACACACTCACATAAACACACACACGCTCACATAAACACACACACACTCACATAAACACACATGCACAGATACGCACACACACAGATACGCACACACACACACAGATACACATGCACTCACACACACACAGATACGCACACACACACGCAGATACACACACAAAGATACACACACACACATGTACAAATGCTAGCCTATACACCCCCTGCTGGACGCAGACAGGAAGTGCATCATCGCGTGTCCAACAACCGCACTTCAGCACATGCATCATAATGACTCTTAATGAGCCCATCAAGCCAGTGTAGATAAAGAGACCTCTATTAATGGCTACACAATTAGAGAGAGGGCTTTAAGCAGCCATACATTTAAATTTAGGAGCCATAAAGCCAGTGAGCTGGTCGTTTATTCATGCGGTCAGAGAGAGAGAAGGCTCTTCTGGACGGAGGTCAGAAAGACTAAAATCAGCATCGGACAGCTTTTACCAAACTCTCATTTTATTCAAACACTTCATCACACAAGTGTTCTCTTATCTGTGGCGAGCATGCGGACACGTGAAAGATAACGACTTCATCCTGAATGATGTACTCACGT
>NW_025813732.1:340932-361240 GCF_021917145.1 Hypomesus transpacificus | reverse complement strand
CAATTTCCAGGACGGACACTTCCCCGGTGGCGTCCTAGTGAAGTAAGTGTCAGTCCTTTGTGCTGGAAGTGAGAGCGAGGAGCAACTGGAGATGAAAAGCAATTCTCGTCTAGTATACCCCAGTCATAGAATACAGACTGGTTAAGGGCCGTGAATCTAGACTGGGTTATTTTGTTTCCCTGCGCCTTGGGCATTTGAATGAAGAATATCTTTAATACAGGGAAGATCTTCTGGGGGTCCTTACAGAAGCGAGAGAGGATTGTGTGGCCGTATCGCTAGCGAGGCAAACAGCTTCCGGCGGACGCTGATTCCCGAAACCCCCCCCCCCCCCCCTCAAAAAAAAGATTTGATTGATTCTCGCCACCACGCTATCGATCGGCGGCCTGTTTCCGTGGTCATATCTGCGCTCGGCAAAATGCACGGGTCTCGGAGAGGGCAATTACCTCGACGTCAATCAAACGGCGTGAACTTTGAGAGGGCTGTGTGCCGTCGTAATGAAGGCAAGGGCCCCAGTGTGTGTGTGGGGGGGGCTGCTATTTGTCAGGGAAATGGGTTAGATTAGAGGAGCACACATACCTGTGCTGATCTCCCCTGGGGGATTTTGCATCTCCACTCCCCCGTTGTCATAATTACACCTCTGACTCGTTATCGCCCTGATGAGAGTCCTCTCCTCCGAGCCGCGGGTAAAGGAGTTCGGAGGAGTCTCATTCCGATAATAGCTCCACCATTAGAAAGGGAAGTCTGGCTCGCTTTGTGACAGTCAAATCCATAGAGGGTGTCATGTGCCTGAAACTGTGAGTAAACACCACAGGGAGAGGTGCGTTGTGGGCAAAAGCAATTCCGAACCTTCTCAAGTGGCTGGGGTATGTGCTGTCCTCTGAGGTGTAGAAGTCCAAAGTACAAATGATTGTGCACTTAGGCTACGATACACTATGGGGTAATGGGTTACGTTATCCCGGATTGGAAAAAAAGAAATGATGTCCACACCTTTTTTCAAACCAGAAATCGATCAAGCTGTTTGTTTTGGTTGTTTGTTGCCTGCCTTTTCGATCCATCTTGTGTGGTTCGAACTTACCTCATCCTTCTCGAATACGTTCTGTTGCACTGTCTTAAGTGGCACACTCCAACCATTTTGAGTCCTTACGATCAGCACAAATTAGCATTTTAATTATTTATGTTTCCCCCCTTTTGTCTGTACATCCGCATGAATAAAACCACAGTGCTCGGCGTTGCTGTGAAGGCTTAATGAAGTTTGTCGGCTGAGTGTTTCGTGAAAATGATTTCATTATCTCATGCGAGTATTTTTTGTAGAGGTCTGTATGTCACCGAAAAAACATGATTTTCTCATTTATTTGTCTCTCTGACGTCCATGCATGGTGCTATAAATACTTTCCACTGAGCAAACTATACTGTAGGTGCCAAGAAGCAAATGACAGATACACAAAGTGTTGATGTGTGTTTTCATCCTTGGAGCTGTTAACAGGTAAGTTGTGAAAAACATTTTTTTTTTTCTCACTTACTGTATAGGTTGGTGTGACTTTGGAAGTGGTGGCAATTCACGTATTTCGTTGGAAACACCAAAGCATTCAGACAACTCGCATGTGGTTCGGCACCATGACCCGCCGCACCATTCTGTCGAAAATATTACCCTGTTGCAAAGATATCCTAAGGCGGTTGACCAGTTCTCACACATTCCACTAGAAAACGATGAGGAACTGGAAGAGTGGAGGAGTTATTTAACAGTTTGAATAGGTCGTTGTTTCATTGTGTGTTTATGCAACAGGGATACCTTTCAAAAGAATCGACCACACCACATATCTAGTCTCTCCAAACACCAGATGCTCACCAAGGTCACCTGTAAACAGAAGAGATGCTGAAGGAATATTCAACCAGTCTGTTTTTTGTTTTTGTTATTTTGTGTGTGCGTGGTTTGCATTCATTGGGTTGAGAAACATGGTTGAGAAACTGGTATTATGGCCAGCTACACCGGCTGTTCTGTTTCAGTCCTTGAAAAGAGACGCTTGAGTTTCCCCAGACCAACTGACTTTGTTAACAAACATTCTGTTTACGTTTCCCAGCTAAACGTTCTGGCGTTCTGTCGGACTCAAGTACCTACTTTACTCCTGCTCTGTGTGTGTACAGTTCAGTCCTATGAGCCAGACTACATGTAGCTTGCTGCAAAGTACACACATAATTATTTAATTTATTTATTTGAGGGGGTTATATTCTCGGGACAGGTCCATTCGCTGTCCCTTCATTGTTTCTCTTTCAAAATACTTTGGAGGTTTCTGCCAAGGGAAATCAGTTGACTCTAACATGTTCCCCTTGTTTTGTGAGAGATGAAGTTTGACAGGGTAAGCTCCCTAGCCCTTCACCAGCATACTCTGGCTTGTGCTGTACATTCATCTAACACCCGGAACCTTCCATTCACCTCGTTCTTTCTCTCGTGGGCTTGAACAAAAAAACGATTCACGGAATCGGAAGGCTCCGAAGCGAGCCTATCTGTATCAAACAGCTCGCACGGGAAAACAACACCCAGCCACTGATCGTTGTGTTTTGGTTCTGT
This sequence comes from Hypomesus transpacificus, assembly GCF_021917145.1. Lineage (NCBI taxonomy): Eukaryota > Metazoa > Chordata > Actinopteri > Osmeriformes > Osmeridae > Hypomesus > Hypomesus transpacificus. Next base: position 358,674 of record NW_025813732.1, on the reverse strand, counting down.
TGTGGCTAGACTACAGTGTTCAGCAAGTCCTTGTCATTGGTCAGGTCGTTATTTTCACCTCAATCAATACACATGGCGGTACTGGAAGCCGGATGGGTGGGCATAGTTCAGTATAGCTCAGTGGTTGGTGTGTGGCTCTGCGATTGATTGTAGCTCTGTAGGAGATCAAGAGCTCCTGGTTCAAATGTGCCCATGGACGTCCTTTTGTATACTAGAAGTGTCCGCTAAATGAGACTTGACAATGTGCTTACTTAGCTTGTGTGCAAATTTTTTGGTGTGGATGAGCGAGTTAGCTTTTTTGTAGGCGGCAGTGCACAAGCAGCTGTGCGTGTGGTATCTGTGGTTAGGTTCTGTACGCGCACGGCACGTTCCCTCTCTGAAAAATGGGGAGAGGTATGAACGGAACCGCTTTACGGTTGTGGTGGGTGTTTCACATGCGAGATCTGCCTGCAGCTTTGTGCAGTAACACGTGTTGGGCTCGTCCGGAGCCTTTGAAGGTGTCAAGTGTGCGTCTGAAGGGCCATGCTCAGGAGCTCGCAGAAAACCCGTGGGTGGAAAACACGGGCAGCTCGAGAGGTCGTCACCGGGGGGGGATGCAAATAGAAGTGATCTCGCGGTGTAGGCCGGGGTCGACCGGGAAGCCGTGCGCACTTCACACAGAAGCCTCCTGGCTCCGCCCCCCCCCCCCCCCCCCCCCCCCAAGGCAGCCCGCCTCCCAGGGAGCGTCCTCTATGCCCCCCCTGCGCCCTCCCCAAAGTCAGCCGACGGTGAACCCGGGGACAGCCCAGCCAATCCTCCAGATGGCTCTGGACCCGAAACCTTGAAGGGGTGGACTTGTCGTTCTCTTCACGCTCCCGCTCAGGACGTTGTCGCTAAACGCGTCGACCTTGGACGTGTCCCCTCTTGAAATGCGAATCAGCCCCTCTCGGTGTACGAATAACCAAGTAGCTAACGTCGAACATCGTCTCCTTCGGAGATGAATGAACAGTTACATGGAGTCGAAATCCATTTGGAGGGATGTTGTGATTCTAATTACAGTGGGCGTCTAATTACATGGTTGGATACTGAATCATTATTTCACTGTTAGCATAACAGTAACAGTAAATGAACGACATTGAAGGGCACATGGGCTACATTCAGTGGACTGATTTGTAGACACATAGTGTGGCTTAGTTGGCTTGTTATGCAGAATAGACAATTACTATGTCACTATGTCCTGCACCGACACATTGGATTAAAATTCTGTGTCGGTGCATAGCTTTAAATCCACACTTGACCTTTGCCAAACAGATATCGGAAGTATCTTTAAGGAAACCATGAATGACCATTTGAATGACCAGAATGTTCCGACAACCTCTTGCTTTACATTGTACTAAGAAGGAATGACACCGTTCCAAAAGGCTGTTCCATTTTTGCTGTATCTCACTTTAATCTGATTCAGTGACTGTGCCCGAATACAGAAAAAGCATATCTTCTCACATGCAGATGCCCTCCGATAAGGAGGAGACTTCAAAGGGGAGCAAACGGGACGCGTGTTTGGCCAACAACAAACCGCTCGACACAACTCGTGGGCGCCGTGCCGTTCCCGGAATGCCCGCCGCTCTCGCAAAAAAAACGAGCTTTGGCGACAGTTTCTCTTTGACGGTGACTGATGGCTGCGTGTCAGTGACAAAGCATCCTCACTGTTCTCTCGTTGGGCTGAATTCTGACTCATCTGTTTTCACCTCAAAGGAACAGGAAGCTATGCCTAAACGCACTATTCTCACTTCCTAAAGTGGGGGCGGTCCCCAAAGGCTATGTGCTGCGTTATATTATTGTGGGTTAAGTTGGCAATGCCTGAAAGGCCGTTAAATACATTACTAAAGTATACAGTAGTGGTGGCTCAGATGGCTGAGCAGTTAGGGAGTCTGGCTTTTAATCAGAAGGTTGTTGGTTTGATTCCCGGCCGTGCCAAATGATGATGTGTCCTTGGGCAAGGCACTTCACCCTACTTGCCTCGGGGGGAATGTCCCCTGTACTTACTGTAAGTCGCTCTGGATAAGAGCGTCTGCTAAATGACTAAATGTAAATGTACAGTACAGTACTGTATGGGTTCTGTCTGTCATCGGGGCATTATGTAGACAACAAAAATGCCAAACGATGTTGCATGGGTAACACGGTGTGACGTGAGTTTATGCTCATCATGGAAGCACAATCCACGCGTCAACGCTCCAGTAACATCTTTTGTTTTACTAGCAAGAGGAGACGGTTCTCTCCCATGGCAACCCTGCTAAAATGGATCCCGCCGGCGGACGCTACCCGGTTAGCGACCGAGGCGGCACTTCTCTCGATTGGAAAAGCTTGAAAAGGCGGCATAACTCCCGTTCAGTGTCGCGAATGAGGCCCCTCTCCGAATTGCGTGCGCGGCGTCGAAAGGCGACTCGGAGAAATCAAATTGATAGGCCGGACAAGGTTTCAAATGTCACCGCTCTGGGACCCCCTAGCGTGAGCGGTTGCCTGGGTACGTGCGCGCGTCGAGGAGGGAGAGCACGTCGCCTGGCTGGAAGGCATCATTGATTTAGTAGCAGCTAGAGGGTGTCCTGGGGACATCACCAGGCTGGGTGATAGAGAACCTTACCCCTGGGCGAGAGGTCTGCAGACAGACACTCATCACAGAGAGAGATAGCTGTGTAGACTAGGATGGAGGGGGGCGGAGGGGGGTGGGGTGGGGGGGGGGGGGGGGGTGGGACAGCCGTCTTATTGTGCACATAGATATGGAAAGGTGGATTCAGCTGGCATAGTGGCATGAGGCAGAGTCTGAGTCCGGAAAACATTTCCATAGCGGGTTTACGTGCGAAGAGGTGGGCTCGAGTCTGTTTGTGTGTGTCTCTCTCTTTCTCTCTCTTCCTCCCTGTCTCTTTCCCTCGCCCTTTCCTCCCTCTCCCCCTCCCTCCTCTCATGGGGGAGGGAGGGGAAGGGGGGGGGGGGGAGACCTGCCTCTGTTTTTGCCGAGATGCAGAGGGTGACGTTGTGTCCTCAAGTCTGTCTCCGCTCTCTTGCAGTGCCCTTCTGTTGCGCTCTCTCTCTCTCTCTCTCTCTCTCTCTCTCTCTCTTTCTCTCTCTCTCTCTCTCTCTCTCACTCACTCACTCACTCACTCACTCTCTCTCGCGCGCTCTCTCTCGCGCTTTCTCTCTCTCGCTCTCTCTCTCGCTCTCTCTGTCACATTTCTTCTCATCTCTCGCTCCCTTCTCGTCTTAGTCTCTCTCTCTTTCACTCTCTCTCTCTTTCACTCCCTCTCTGTCTCTCTCTCTCTCTTTCCATTTCACTCTCTCCCCTGCTCTCGCCGGCTCGCCTGTGGAATATACCAACAAGCAACAGCCGGATACATGTATCACTAAAGCCTTTTAGGCTTTGCATCAAGTGCTTCACTTCCTTGCTCCCAGTATGTTTGCCTCGATTTGGTATGCCAAGAAGCTAGGAAGGAGGCTCATACAGAATGCACGGAAAGCCAAAATGGAAAAAGTCAAGGTACCGTATGCGATTTTGTCCCTTTTTTCTCTTCTTTCTCCCCCCCCCCCCCCCCCCCCCCCCCCCATGACAGCAGGTGTGTCTGTTCGACTTTTCTCCACGCGTAGGAAAGACGTGCTCGTCGTCTACGTCCTGCGCGCCGCGCTTCACAACTGTCGTTCGGCAGCCGATGCCCGGCTGACTCGGTTCGGATCCTCACTTCCGCTGAAACGGGCCGGCACGAGGCGGGAACGACGTGTCGCTGCCGCGGGACACGTCCGCTCTCCCCCCCTCACCTTGTCCACGTTCCCAGGACAGAGCAGCGGGGGAGGGAGAGAAGAGGACGACCCCAGAAAAGAAAAAAAAAGAGTCAATCCTTTGGATGCTTTGACCCCGTCGTAGCGTCTCAAGGCACGTCTGATCTCTCTCTCGTTGCTCCCGATCCTCTCGTTCATGACGTCCTCCGGTGCCGTCTCTCCTTGACATGTCGGAAGTCCCCATCCGCACGTTTGACACCGTGCCCGTGCGAGCAGATAGCCAGCCCCAGACGGAGCCCCCGATGAATCAGATGAGTCCTCAGGCCTGTGTTTAGGTCTCTACGTTTTCATTTAAATGGATATCCTGTTTTCTTATTTGTAAAGTATGAATAGGTTTTTTTTTGTGCAACTCAGAAACAAAGCAGTCAATTTTATGTTGATATTTCTAAGCTCTTTAATTTTTTACTTCTCTTCTCACCACATGTTAAAGTGCAATTTGTCTTTAATTGACGTTAGCTAAAATGAATGATATTTGAGTCATTTTTGCTCTCTCCCAAATTGCCAACAAGAAATTGTGTTCACACTGTTAAAGACTAGAGAATCTGGAACAGGAGATCTATTATCACAACAAACAACAAATGTTTTTTTATTTTATTAGTATCGGACAAGAAAGAAGTCAAGGTTTCCTTTAACAACGCAGTAATGCCTCATCGACATTCGATGAATTGTCAATGTTTGAGTCGTCCGTACGTTATCTGGGTGTACATATGGACACGTCCATATGTACCCATTATCTGGAAACCTAGGTCGTGATTAATCAAAGGAGTCATTAGGATTCATTCCAACCCCATTGAACCAGGTCATTTAATAATAAAACAAAACTCCATGAAAAAAGCCCCGATGTCATCCGGTAGATTTACAGCAGTAGCTCCATCAACCTCAGTGATCAGGAAGATTGCAGCATACACATCCAATACAGCTGACCGGGAGATATAATGAAGGACCGTAAATCACACAGTTGAACCTCCGTGAAAGAAAAAAGCGATTTATTCAGCCAAACTGCCTTTCCCTGGTGATTGGCTGCCCACAAGGTGATCTGTTATCTTTCCCTGGTGATTGGCTGCCCACAAGGTGATCTGTTATCTTTCCCTGGTGATTGGCTGCCCACAATGTGATCTGTTATCTTTCCCTGGTGATTGGCTGCCCACAAGGTGATCAGTTATCTTTCCCTGGTGATTGGCTGCCCACAAGGTGATCTGTTATCTTTCCCTGGTGATTGGCTGCCCACAAGGTGATCAGTTATCTTTCCCTGGTGATTGGCTGCCCACAAGGTGATCAGTTATCTTTCCCTGGTGATTGGCTGCCCACAAGGTGATCTGTTATCTTTCCCTGGTGATTGGCTGCCCACAAGGTGATCAGTTATCTTTCCCTGGTGATTGGCTGCCCACAAGGTGATCAGTTATCTTTCCCTGGTGATTGGCTGCCCACAAGGTGATCTGTTATCTTTCCCTGGTGATTGGCTGCCCACAAGGTGATCTGTTATCTTTCCCTGGTGATTGGCTGCCCACAAGGTGATCTGTTCTTCAGATGCGCCCAGAGGCCCTTCAAGGACGGCACTCTCCCCATGGAAGTGGAGACTCCTGGTGGACGTCTACTGAGGGGTTTCGCACGTAGAGTTGCAGGGGTCCGCCCTGCAGAAGAGGCTAGCTACCCCCCACTCCCCCCCCTCTCTCTGTATGATAACCCCATCCCTGTCGTTGTCGGCGGGCTCACGACGCCGGTACTGTAGAGGCGAGACAGGTCCCCATTGTTCTCCTTTAAACCGACCGCCTGTGCCATGGCACACGTATACAATACACAACGGGTGTCAGGCACGGTTACTGTACGGTCAACGGGGGGGGGGGGGGGGTTGTGGAGGGGGGAGGGGGGGTTAAATCCAGCCGGATCCTCTTCCTGCACCTCCTCCCCTACATTTCCACGACCATCACTATCTCCCCGCAAAGCCGAGACGCTGTAAATGAAGAGACGCGTAAAATATCTGCTTTCATGGTTTTTTCCCTAAGTCATTTGACGCTGGCAGGATATACAAGGGGTATTAGTGTCTAGGTGGACCGTGGAGAGTAGGATCTTACATGATGACATCGACTTTGTCTATTGAGCCCCGCGAAGCCACTCTCCATGATTCAATCATTTGATATAGCTACTGGTACTGCGTAATGACACTGCATGAATGGCATGAATGGCACATGGCGGACTGAATAGTTTTCTTTTATGTTGGACCCTTACTCTGATAGTTCACTCTTTTCCGGGTGGGGGGGGGGGGGACTTTTCCAGTTCACTTTGAGATACTTTCGACCGGCTCACTTTAGGGGGGGAGGAGCAAAAAACGCGCGCTGTTATGTTTTTCCGATTTGGCTTGATTATTTTTAGCTCGGTGCGGAGTGCTGTGGCGATGCGGTGACTAATGCACTGCTTCTCTTGCTCCTCTGTCTGTCTGTTCTTTCTTCTGGACTGAGGTCATGGGTAGTCTAGGTTACACAGGCCAGACCACTCTGCCTGACCATTATCCCTCGGAGAGTGGCCACATTGTTGGAGACATCTTGTTTGCTCTTAGGGAGATTGGCCCGGACACAAGTCATTTGCATATCCACGCATTATTAATTATCAGTTGACAGGCGAGAGTAAGGTTAAAAAGGCCCCTGGGCATGCTGCCAGAATACCAAAAAAGAAATGCGGTCGTAGAATTGTTTAATGTATTCCTTGTCAGTCCGTTTTTCTAGGATGTCTTATTTGGCTTTTGACCTGTGTTCATGAATTTGGGAAATGGCGGTAGTCTCTTAACCAAACAGACAGGTGATTTACAGGGCGGGAACACGTGATATTGCCCCAAAAATCTTCTTCCATATCTGGTTTAACATTTAACTTTAGTTCTTGTGGACTTCAAAATAAAAAAGAACAAGAAGGAGAAGAAGAAATCAGATTACACAACATTTCAAAAGATTTGTTATGAAATATCTTTCGATTTCAGGGCAGAGATGCTTTCAGGAAACGTCTCAATGACTTTGCGTGGCACTCACGACTCGGCTGCTCTGTAAACCATCATGTCCAAGGCCGGTGAGGGATGTGAACGTTCCTGCGCCGTACAAGAAACACGGCACAAAAGGAACACCTTCATATCGTGTTGAAGGGGAAAGCGGCCGAAGAAGGCTTTCAGTTACTGGTCATCAATGGCTACCTGGCCACTCTACTACTCTAAACTGTGGCAGCAGGCTAGCGTCGGCCCCTCCAAAGGCTAACTCATCAAATGTCTGTGCAGCTGTTCCCAGAAAGGCTTGCTCTATTTCAAAAGGTTTGGCAAAGAGCAATTTAGCAGCAACAGCTGTGGAACGGCGCAGCCACACGGCCGGAAAAGCCCTAGAAACGTAGAGAGGAGGACTGTTGAGACTCCACAGGCTCGTTTGATCAAATTCATTTTTTCTTCTCCCCCCCCCCCCCCCCCCTCCGTCATCCCACCCAAACATAGCCCAGGCTGGCTCTGAAGTGGATCGCTAGCAATTTGTCCGCGTCTGGTTGGATACTTTGCACCGACGGAAGGGTGCTGTCTTCCTAACAACCATTTTCAAAAACCTTTTGGTCTCGGTCGCTCAGAGAGGGGTTGGCGAGTTACTGCCGCAGTCGAGCTCGAACGGCCTTGTCTCCAAACTCAAAAGGGTGAGAATCTTAGAAATGACATGTGAATCTGCTACAGGGTGTGTGCAGATTTCACGACGTCCAAAGAAACAACAGAGGCTGCATGGAGAGGCTATGGCCACTAAATTGGGTCTGTGCGGTGCTCATTTGTAGAATAAGGAAGTGGCAGTGGTCTTGACTGTAGCACCGTATGTATATATATTCATGTGTTTGCAGCGGGTAGAGCACGTTTGTGCATTTATGTGTGTTATCATTGTCGAACCAGACCAAAATAATCCCCTAGCATCACAATAGGGCGGAGAGGGAGAGGGAGACGGAGAGGGGGAGGGAGAGGGAGAGGGGGAGGGGGAGGGGGAGACACAGAGAGAGAGGGAGAGAGAGACAGAGAGAGAGAGAGAGAGAGAGAGAGAGAGAGAGAGAGAGAGAGAGAGAGAGAGAGAGAAAGCCTAACCTCATGAGAAGGGGTAAACAGGAAAAACAAACCTGCTTCTCATAATAATCTAACCGAATGGTCCTGCTAATGAAGTTGCTTCCCCGCGGCTCATCTCCTTCTGCCCTGGCCTCCTTGATTGGTTTTGCCTGATTGCCCCAATCACAGACACAGAGAGAGAGAGAGAGAGAGAGAGAGAGAGAGAGAGAGGGGGGAGAGAGGGGGAGAGAGAGAGAGAGAGACACAGAGAGAGAGAGGGGGAGAGAGAGACACAGAGAGAGAGAGGGGGAGAGAGACAGACACAGAGAGAGAGGGGGAGAGAGACAGACACAGAGAGAGAGAGACAGACAGAGAGAGAGACACAGAGAGAGAGAGGGGGAGAGAGAGAGAGAGACAGACAGAGAGAGAGACACAGAGAGAGAGAGGGGGAGAGAGAGAGAGAGAGAGAGGTTGGAGACAGTCCGTTCTAAAAATATGATCTCGGAAACTTGTCCCGATGCAATCTGCATTGCCTCCTGGCAAAGGCCGACGCCCTTTTTCGTCGATCGGGCTGTTTCGACGCGGGGGTAACAGCACCTGCGCCGCGCCGTAAGGCCTCTGTGTTTGATGCGAGGGACTGTAATCGTGCGTGGGGGAAGGGGGCGGTGGGTGAGCCCCCTGGGTTGGGTTGTAAGTCTACTCCAGCTCTCCCGCGCTCCATCGATCTGCTCTAATCTACTTTTGGCCTTGTGACAGAGGTCTTCCCCTCAGGCATTAATTATGTTTCTCTGTGGTTTACATCACCGGCCCAGCCAGCTCCCCCTGGCTTATCCAATGGGATGTGCTTCTTTACGCGTGTCACTCTCGCCCCAATCGGTTATATCGAGTACATCACGCAAAAGTGCTCTGCCCGTCCGCCCGCTCCAGCGCTGCCCAGGTCTCAGCGAGGGCTCGGTGGAACGGCCGCATAACCGATCCCCCTCCCAATCCCCAAGCTTCTCCCTCTCTGTCGAACAGAAACGAGCAAACCCGGGAAAGGAAGCGTTCGACGCCATCGTCCGACCCTTCGGAGCCGGTCGTCGCTTTCCGGAACTTTACCGACCCGTCCCCGTGTGGGGGGGAGGGTCTCGAAAGCCAGGACGACGAGATGAGTTTCGGACGAAGACGGGACGGCGGCGGCGGCGGCGGGATCTTCTCCCTGAGAGCCAGCCCTCACGGAGGCAGCGTCCCCAACCTACTGGTTCCTCCCTGCGTGGACGGCCTGCTACGACCCCGGCTCATGCAGAAACACCGCTCCATGGAGGCCCTGAGGGGCCGGGCGGCGGCGGCGGCGGCCGACCCGGGGCCCCTGCAGTGGCCCTCGCTGATCACCGTCTGCCGGTGGAAGCAGGCCCTGGCCGAGAGGCTCCTGAAGAGGCACCGCGGCAGCGTCAGCCGATCGCAGGTCAGCTCTCTGACGGGCCCCGATCTGGGGTCGGGTCTCTCGTCAGCCAACCGCGGCTCAGCTCTCTGCCGGACGATCTCGGGTCGGGTCTCTCGTCAGCCAATCGCGGCTCAGCTCTCTGCCGGACGTTCTCAGGTCAGGTTTCTTGTCGGGTCCGCTCTCTAGCAAAGGATATGGTGATGTAGATGTCGACTTGGTTTGTTCCTGACCGAGTCAATACATTGGTTTGAGGTGTAAATCCATCCTCACTGAGAGTTGTAGACATCATTTTCGGAAATAGTCTACGCTTTTTCGACCTCAAAGCGATTCTTCGTCTGACCTTGGGTCATTTCTGTAAGAGTGTTATCGTTTGCCACAATCTTCCTGGTCTCTCCAAGCAACAGTGGCTATGAAATGGTGTTATTGACCTTTAAAGTTTGTTTCATAATCCCAGAGATTGGCCTAGCTAACTGGCACCGCCAGGCTTTCTCTAAAACTGCCTTCGCCAGCCGGTGTTCACAACCACAGTGTGTCACACTAGTGAAAAAAACAAACTGTACACATGTACTTGAAATGTACTAGTTATCAACACGAACGACGCATGCTGTGCAATACTTCGAGCATCACTAAGTTCAAGCCTTGGATAGCCGGCAATTGATACAACATTCGGTGGCCCTACCGCTGCACCGTTTGTCGAGCATGTTTGTTCTAATTCCACAGCCCCAGTCTAGCGGTTCTAATGACCATGCTAGTTAGATAAAGGTTACAGGCAATTGAATAAGCGCTGCAGAGTTCACTCCAGGAGACGGCTCAGTAGGCTCCTCTCTCTCTCTCCTGGAGGTCCATCTCTTAATAATCCATCAGGCATCCGTTAGGAGACCCCGGCCGCACTGAGGACCTTTGCCTCGACTCGGCGGAACGAAAAGCGGGTCTTTACGCTGACAAACACCGTAAGTCTGGAGGGTTCCGGAAATCAGCAGCCCCGTGGCATTTTAGGCGTCCGCCTTCGTGCCGTTGAGACGTCGTCGGCCTGTGGCCGGAAAAAGCGTGGGCATGTGTGTTTCCTTGTTCATCAGTCCAAGACCCGGTGAGCTGCATTTGATTGGGTTTAAAAGGTCCCTTAATCAAGCAATCAATTATGCCAAATGTATTTCGCACTACCCTTTCCACCTAAGTGGAGATGTGCTAGGACTAGTCTGCTTTTTAATGAGAATATAATTATCAGTATCGCCATAAAGTAGTAGATGTCAACTACAGCAGGAACTTACAAAGCTGGGAGTCCTTAAGTCAAGTTAGTGGAACACCTCGTTTGATTCGGCAAACTGAGGGTCTTGCCGTCCAGTCTATGACTTGGCAAGCTACTAACAACACGAGCATCCTGAAACACACCCGTAACTTCCAGTCGTTTCCATCACCGGTGAATGAACCCTCATCATCTTCCTATTCAGTGTCGTTTATTTTCATAGGTTGCCATCATTAGCGACTGTCGTCAGCCACCTGTCCTAATGAGGATAACTTGAGCCAGCTGGGATAACAGTGGGCTGTTGGAAGCCGAAGAAGACCATTTCTCCACCACCCACACAGCCATTATCCCCGCGTTGTACAGGACGTGAACCAAATAGGCTCTTCAACAAGTGTTAAAAGCTTCAGGTTTTTCTATTTGATAAGACTCATATCATTTACTTTACACCCTGTCACCTCCCTGCGGCAGATACCCTTCCGTGCGATGACACGGATAAGGCGTTCGAACGAGGACGATGGTGAGCTGGCAGTGCCACCCTGTGGCCATTCGGTGTTACCCGCTCAGCTGTCTCCTCGCAGGCCGTCACTGCGGGATCAATCGTATGTTTGGCCCAATGCCATTCATCGTCGATAATGATCCGTGCAGTTGCGACAAAGGCGTTCTCCTTGGGTTGACGAGGGAAGGCACGCAAAGTTGGTACACTGGCGTTTTACAATGAGTTTTTGCATCCCGTACTGAGGAATGAGTTTTCGTTCCGTTTTAGTTGCCAGACCACTGCTCGACTCTGACGGGCCAGCTTCGACGATATCCGATTTGAAAGGCTTTCTCGGTCCGGGCTAGTTCAAGGGGTCAATTGGAAGTGAAGCAGCAGCTCCCCCCCCCCCCCCCCCCACCCGGTTATCAGAGACAGCGCCGCCCCTAGACAACGTTTCCCCCAGAGACTTGACTCGCCCCAGTTGAGAAACTTAGCAGAGCCTTCACACCGTCTTCAAATCCACCGAGTTGTCATCCTCCTAAGGGGGGGTTGGGGGGGGGGGGGGATTCTCCAGCATCGTGGCTGTCAGACACGCTCAGTATCAGTTCCTCCTCCTGCCAGCCTCCAGCCGAAGGGCCTCAGCTCTCGCCAGCGCTGGCCCAAACGCACGTACGCAGCGCGGCAAGAGGAACACAAACGGAGGCCCCCTTTTTTTGAAGGGATCGCCCGGACAGTTTATTCTGACTCGGGCCTTAAGGAGCTGGGGGGGGCAGGGGGGCTGGGGGGGGGGGGGGGGGGGGGGGGGGGCGTCTTCCACAGGTTTCTCTCAGTCCTGTCCCTGCCGTGGTCTCGGGGGAGACGCAGACGTTGTCCAAGTGCCCCTTTGTTTATGTCCATGTTTACCTCGTCGTTTGGATCGGGGTGTCTGTGCCAAGGGCAGGACAATGTGTAAATCCATGACACGGAATATTTGAGGTGCGATCACAGCTGACTAACAAATGAGAGTGAGTGTGTGTGTGTGCGCGTGTGTGTGCGTGTGTGTGAGCGTGTTTGCGAGCTTGCGAGTGTAACGACTGTACGATCCGCTTCCATGCAAAAAGCTCCACTTTTGGTTTGGCTGAAATGTTGAAACCTCATTAAAGTCATTCAGGTCAGAGTCATTATATGTACAGGGTCATTTATTCAGTCTCATGTGTTCAGCTGTCAATAACAGCTGAACTTCACAGGGCAAATGAAATGAAATCCTTTTTGTCTGACTGACATCTCTAATTGAGCCCCACTCAATGTCGTGGTTCTAAACCTTCAGGGAAAGCAGTGAGCAACTTTAAAAGCCCCCCCCCCCCCCCCCCACTGCAACGTTTGACGTTTCACGGTGCGATGTTCCCAAACCCATGGATGTTGCACACGGATACATGGCAACCCATGGATGTTGTCATGTATCCATGTTGCCATGGATACAACTCCCACAGCTGTTTAGTGGAGTGCCTATGTTTGTCACCCTGCTCGTCTCGATGAGGTCGTCTCTGTCACCGACTGCTGTCGGGCTGGGAGACGACGGCTCCCGCGGAGACACAGGAAGAGGCAAACCCAGCCTTATCTTACTGAGGCACAGACCCTGTTGGGAAAATCATGTTGCTTTTTCCTTTAAACGCCTGAAAATCCATATCGTTTTTTTGGATGTCTTCTTCTTCCCGTCCACACTACTGGTGATAAGATCCTAATTAAGATGCCCTGGGGGGGGGGAGGGGGGGGAACATCCATATGAATCCCGACTGATCGAAGACGCGTGACCTGAACGGAGCGCGTCCCTGTGTGTTCTGGGAAAGCTGCGTGCGCGTCCGGCGTCCGGTCCCTCCTCCAAACGTCACGACCAATCACCACGTCGCGTTCGATATGTATATACCCAAACGAGCATACAAACACGGAGTTGATTGGACCTCGTGAAGAGGCAGGGCGTGGTGTCGGAGGAGGAAATGGTGCCATAGGCAGGTGTGCAAACCAGAGGAGGGGGGAAGTGCTGTGTCAGATCATAGTCAAGGCTCGCGAAAAACACCTTTGTTTGTCTATTGTTTAAGCATGTATTTATATGACTATGTTCGACTATTATACATAATACATTTCAGATTTATAAATGAATATATAACATGCATGACTATTAAAAAGTAAATTCGTCAGCATTGAGTGCCGTGAGCGTGAGATTAATCATGCGTCTAATGACAAGAGAAGGAAGGTAACGTGCAAGGTAACGTTCCTCGATTTGGTCGTGTTTTGTTTGTTGTTCCCGGGGTCATTTTTAGCGGTCATTCAGAGTGTTGATTGTTAGCAGCTGGAAGGTCCCGCTTGAGCGGTTTAGCGCCGTTAAATCTTCCTAAATCCTAGTCCCTGTGATTAGTGTACATCAGACAGGGGCAGTAACAGATATGGGAGATTCTGTTGACTTGCCCCCCTGTAAACAGGGTTTATCCGTGGACTGTGTTCCATCCGTTCGTCCACACTTGGGTGATACTCGCTTGCGCCTCACCCCGCTCCTGTCACGGACTCATCCCGCTCTCGAATGTGCAGAGCCCAGTTTTCGCTTTGCTCCGGAGAAGAGGGCTCACGCTGAGCTGTTAGTTGAGTCATCTCTTGACACGGCGCAACCAACCAACACACAGCCAGTGGTGCACAACAGTGTCAAGCCCTGTGTTTTCCCTTTTTTCCTTCTCTCCCCTCCCCTCCCCACCTCTCTCTCTCTCTGTTTCCCTCCCCCTTTCTCTCTCTCTCTCTCTCTCTCTCTCTCTCTCTCTCTCTCTCTCTCTTCCTCTCTCTCGTTCGTTCTCCCTCCCGCGTTACTCATCCCTCTCACTCACACTCAGGCTCCCCCGTCCGTCCGGCTCGCACTCCACCGGCTCTCGAGCAGAAGACAAGCGCTCTCTCGCCCGCACGCTTCTTTTCTTCTTCTTCTTTTTCTTCTCCTTGTTCTTCTTCCAAGCAGAGCAGCATCACTATCCGTCCGCTCACCATCACAGATCGTTTTTTCCGACGTCCCCCGTCAGTCGTCCGACGCCCGAAAAAAGAGGAGAAAGAAGGGGGGTCGGGGGGAAAGATAAAAGGCGGGGGAGGGGGGGGGAAGTGTTTTAGCTTGAGGGATTGACCCCTGTGTTGAGGCGACCGCCCCTTCGGAAAAAAACAAACCGAGACGATGGAGGGAAGAGGTTGTGGCGAGATGCCGTGCTCGTGCGGCTGGCAGCATCACCCGCCCCAGGAGTACCAGTACAGCCCCATGCCCGCGTCCGCCACCCTGACCAGGCCGAGGGGCCGCCTGCTGGCCTCGCGCTCGGAGAGCTCCTGGAGGAGCCCCAGACACGCCACGCTCCGCTCCAAGGGCGGCAGCTGCGACTTGTGGCCCGAGTGCGTCTGCGCTCAGGGCTGGCAGGAGGCGTACCAGGTAACCCCCCCCAGCGGTCGGAGCTCGTTTCGTGCGGGGGTTTTCTTTTTCCGTGAGCCGTTCTGTTTGGGGGGATGGCGAGAGCTGGAGGTGGTCTGATGCATGCGTGAAAGGGTGGGTGAACTGCGTGTGAGGTGGGACATCGGATTTCTTTTTTACGCGAGTGACTGAGTGTGAGTGAATGAATATCACAGCAAATTTCTAAATCTAATTTTTCTTCTTTAAAATCCTTTTTAAAGCAACATTTTCTGTTTCTTCTGAGTGTGATAAGCTAGTCTGTGAGCCAAGGTTACTAGGTACTTCCTTGTCAGCGCTGTTTGGTCTAAGCAAGTAAACTTGGAGCCATAAAGCTTTTGTCGGCAAGACTTATAGAGATGTAAAAAAGAAAATGTCAAATTCCTAGAATACCACATTTTATCACCATATACTAAACCAGGATGCTGTCATAGACTTCAGGGTAAACCTCACCCTCATCTTTTGAGTGCTTTCTGCTGTGCCCCCCCCCCGACCCCAACCCTCCCCAACACACACACACTTTCACCCCCTCTCCCCCTTTGGTTTGTGTGGTGTTGACTGTTTTTTACAGTAAGAACACATCTCTGTGAATTATTCATCGATTCTTTTTTATATTGCACTATGCATAGCGTTCCTGTTCAATTATTAAGAGAAAGTACACAGTCGCTAGCACTGAAAGAATATCCTCCTGCCAAAGAGGGTGGCCGCGTCTGTTGATAAACGTACATCTAAAAGATGAAAACAACTTCCCTAAACGCCGTTGCCTGGGTTTGATGCGTTACTAAATGTACTCAACTGTGTAGAATTAAATGTTTCACTGTGTCGTTGAATTCATTTGAGGGTTTTTTTTCTTCCATGTTTCGATGACAGTTGCACAAGTAGTTTGGCGAGCCTTGCGATGGGTCCCCACTCAAATACGCCAACAGCCGCAGGAGAAAGCATCGCGCAATTGCATATTTGCTATCATTGGCATCTCAATAACAGGCATTGCTTCCCTTACAGACACAAGTTTGCCTGTGGTGTGTCGCACACACGACCGGAGGCGCACACACAAATTCATACAACTTTTACGTCCTTGATGTTTTGTTTTGGTGACAACACAGTTAGTCAGTTGGGACCTTGTTCTCAGTCTCCCTGCAAGTGAACTATCGAAGTAAGCATGTGCCGCATGTCTGTGTTTCCATTGGGTATGCAGTGCAAATTATTGTTTCCGAACAGATTCATTCCATAACAAGATGGTCCTTAAGGTCATGATGATACACAACAATATAACCAAAAAATCCCTTGATACATTTGTTTTCAACATTTTGGGTTTGAACAACTCTTGATAATTTTTTTCTCCTTCTTTCAGGCAAGCCCGGCCCCAATTATAGTCAACACGGATACTTTGGAGTCAGTACCTTACGTAAGTCTCTTTCTTTCTGATCCAATTAATGTACAGTTCATGCAAAATCCAACCCTTGCTTATAGTATAAATTACAGAAGCATTGTATTCTGTAAATAGTTGGACTGTTCAATGAGTGTTTAGAAGTGGGATGCTATCATTGTTCTGTTGTCATTTTGGCTCCACAGATCAACGGGACAGAAATCGAGTATGAGTTTGAAGAAATTACGCTAGAACGTGTAAGTAGGAAATCAGGGATGACTCTCGCTCGTCTCTGACGTTCACATCTGTGATGGTCATTACAACTTACAGTTGATACATTTTCGGAAAAAAAAACAAAAATGTACAAAATCTTCACACCATCGCAGACAAAAGGTTTTCTAATAATGAGCTAAAGCACTGTGCACAGCAAAGAGACCCCTGTGCCGCCATCCAGTCCACAGAGTCCACCAAAGCATTTAGGCCTCTCTTCTCTGTTTATTTGACCTCTAAGGAGAACACTGTTATCGTTCTCTCCCTCTTCTCTGGAAGATTCCTCAGTCACACCTCGACTCACCCCACACTATACCCCCACAGGCTACACTATCTCTTACTCGGTCAACCAAAGGCAGGGTTCTTGTGCTGGTAGGTGTGGGTGTGAATCCAGTGTTGTGAACGATGTACCCTCCCCCCCCCCCCCCCCCCCCCCCCCCCCCCCCCCCTGGGCTACACAGGGGAACTCAGGCCTGGGCTTCAGCATCGCTGGAGGAACAGACAACCCTCACATCGGCGACGACCCGGGCATCTTCATCACCAAGATCATCACCGGGAGGGGGCAGCAGCGGAAGATGGACGCTTACGGTCAGTGCCGTTGACCTCTCAGTTAACCTTCCTCTGACCTAGCGATTTGATTGGACGAGGGGCATTCTCGAGTGCTGATGTTTCGCCATTAACAGCGCTCGGGACATTTGAACCAAACGCGTATCACTCCACTTACATTAACGACTGTTAGTCATTAGCGCGCAGGGGAAATGTTTTTGTGTTGCTTGGCAACAGTCCAGTCCCAGAACAGGGGCTGAACAATTGTGTGTTGGCGGAGCCAAATACATGATTGAATTAGCAAACAAATTATCATTTGTTGTCGCTTTGTTAACTAATGGCGCTTGTAAGGACTGTTGTGTAAAAGCACTATCTCACTTAAGGTTGTGCGTCATTGCCCAAATATCAGCATGGCGGTGATTGTCTTTAGAACTCCTCCACACTGCTCGGAGCCTACGCGATTTTGTCATCGGAAATCACCCCACAAAATCAAAGCAGATTTGATGGCAGACATCTCCAGAAAATTCCAAAATACACGACGCAGTCTAATTCAATGCGATCCCCAATGTGTGTGTTTGCGTGTGTGTGTCTGTCTCCATGCGAGCATGTGTGTGGGTGTGTGTGTGTCTGTCTCCGTGCGAGCCCGTGTGTGTGTGTGTTTTCTGAACTTTGGGTCCCAGCTGGCCCTGATGAGCATGCCCCGGGAGACTTGTGTCCGTGAACGAGAGCTCTTGTCTCTCCAGGGCTGAAGCCATGGCGCTGCAGAAGGGGGTTTCTCTCGCATGTGTGAGCGCACACACACACACACCCACCCACACGCACACGTCTCGTTACAAACGATGGCACGCGCATACGCCGAGTGCACACATCGCAACGCCATCGGACCCTCGCGCTTCCTCGGCAGACGAACCTCCGAACCTGATGCCGTACGGCGTAGGTAGATGATCGAGCGAACATTTTTGAGAGGGAACATTTTTTTGTTGTGTTATTTGGATTTTGTACTTGGCTGGAGTTTGACTCAAGAGGGTATTTTGTGTCCACAAGAACGGTCTGATTGCCCTGGGGCCATTTTACATTAATTTTTCTTCTTATCCACGTCGTGAAATGCCTGCTCAACTGGACTCAGATCAGTTG